>NW_027069660.1:845258-881376 GCF_002906115.3 Quercus suber
GAGACAGATAACACTTTATCCTTCTTTATTATAACATTGTCTTTTAGGATAACATAATATCCATGTTTACCTAAGTAAGTAGCAGAAATTAAATTCCTACGAACATTAGGTACATACAAACAGTCTTCTAATATTAGAACTCTAGATTTAAACATAAATTATAAACACTAACAGCTACAATCGGAATCCTGCTCCATCAGCCAAAGTAAGAAACAACTCCCTTCTTTAAGCTTTTTGGTCTTCTGGAACCCCTGCAAGGAATTGCAGATAAGTACAACCTGAATCCACACACCAGGAATCTATGAGATTCTGTACCAAACATATTTCAAGAAGGAAGTATTAATCATAGCTTTGTTCTTGGCAGCCTTAAATATTGGACAATTCCTCTTCCAATGTCCTTTTTCACCACAATGAAAACACTTTCCTTGATCTTCTTTCCTTTATCAGCAACCCCTAAGGCAGTTTGTTTACCCTTTTTTTTGGTGAAGTCTTTCTTCTTCTTCTTCTTACCATTGCCTTTCGACTTAGGTTGAGAAGTAGAAGCTTCACCCATATTGGCTTCAACATTAGAAGCTCCAATAATGCCTTCTACCGTTACCAATTCATTCATTTATTCAGACAATGTATAAATTTTTTTGTTCATATTATAGTTAAGTTTGAATTCCTTGAATGATTTGGTAGTGACTAGAGTATCATATCCACTTGAGATTCTCCATCAATATCAGCACCTAAAACTTCCAATGTATTCAGATTAGAGATCATTGTAAGATAATGCTCCCTTACTGAACTGCCTTCAGCCATTTTGGTATTATAAATTTGCCTTATGGTCTCTTACCTTGCAGAACGGCCTTGCTCATCAAACATCTCCTTCAGACTTTGCATGATGTTTGAAACTAGTTCTACATCCTACATTTGATGCTGTAGAACATTTGAAATAGATGCTAAGATGTAGCACTTGGCCATCTCATTAGATTTCTGCCAACGATCATATCGTTGTTTTTCCTCAGGAGGAGCATCTAATAAAGTAAAGCTTGGACATGGTTTAGTAAGCACATATTTGTGCTCTTCTACGGTAAAAACAATGTCTAAATTTCTTTTCCAGTCAACATAATTGGATCTAGACAGTTTGTTTTGATTAAGAATAGTTACAAGTGGGCTAAATGATGCCATGTTCAAATGTGAAAACAATAAACATGAATATAATAAGTAAACTGGACATTATGTATTTAGCATATAATCATATAGTATGGAACCTTAATAAACCATAGTATAATATATGCGACGACAACCCAATCCTGCAATTAATATTCCTTGGAAGTGAGGCCATACCAATCACTATGATTAGGCGAGAATTATCCTCATTATTAATGCTATCATGGTAACTTTTACCAAACAAAAATAATTTTTCGCTTTCTCTTCAGCCTCTAAGTAATAATGACATAGCTCCGAAGGGAGATTAACATTACACTTAGTCTAGTGTACACCATTGCCTAGAATCAATGTGAATCATTAAGTAACTCCATAGAAGCGTAGTCATTCTCAATGTAAAAGAAAAATTCATCTATCATTATGAATTTTAACCTATTGTTCCATGAATCAAACACCCTCCGAAGGGAGCAAGGCATATACGCCAAGGCGAGGTGCTTGATCACACTACTATAAACCAACAATGGAGACCATGAGATGCAACCCTTGTATCTCTCTCCTACTAGATGTTTTAAAATAAAGGTTTTTAATTTTGAAACATGCATAATCTAATTACACATAGCCTTGCTCTTTCTATATGTGAAAAAACTTAGAAAAAATTCTGATATTCTTTCTTTCTATCGATCGAATGTGCCCCTCGATTGATCGAAATCAATCAATTTAAAAGGTCTGATCGCTGTTTCGCTCAATCAATCGAAAGTGATTTTTGATCGATCAAAAATCGTGAAACTCGAATTTCCAGAAATTTTCTAAGGCAGTTTTCTTCATTTTTCATGAACAAACATTCAACATATGAACATTACAGATAGAGATTGATGTCAAAACTGAATTCTATTGATGCTATAGCCTTAAGACTCAATTTAACATACTTAAATTTAAATTTAAACAACATCATAACATCAATTTCAGTTTTCATCAAATCATAGTTTCAACAATATGCAGAAAATTAAAAAACATAATCTTCTAACAATATGAAACTATCATCTCTAATTCCAAACTCACAAAACATGTTAAACAGATTGGAAATTGAAGACCGCTCTGATACCATTTGATGGAAATAAGCATGTACACAACGAAAAATTAACGGATCTGCTTTATTCTCAATCTATAACATGCACTATGTAAATTTCAGAATTCAAGTATAAGAGAGCGTACCTTGAAGCGGTGAATTTTAAAACAAAGATCGAAGCACTTGAGAATACTTTTAATCTTCGCTCCAATTCCACTAACGCCCAAGAAGTGTGGACTCTTAATCAGTTACAAAAGGAGAATTAAAGAGTGACTCACACTCACATACACACCATTTTACAATGATGTTTTTCTCTCTTAAAAATTCTGTACATTTTTCCTTTTGTATCTAACCAATTATCTAATTGGGCTGGTCTTTTGGGCATTTCTAATTGGGTTTAAGTGTGTGGCTTGGAGTGGGACCAAAAGGGACTAATAAAACACTAGCTCTAATGGGTCTTGGGCTTTTCTGTCAACTCTTGACAAGTCCAAAGTTACCATTAACTATATTTAATACCACTATATAAATATAGTTGCACTCTAGGCCTTATCTACAAATTATATCCCAATACTTTATTGTACATGCAAACCTCTTCATAAAATATTCGTAATAATACAAAGTCATAATTGTGGATTGCCACTTTGTAGATTACTACATCTTAATCCTTGAGTACCTGGTTTAATCCTTTTAAGTTATTCATCATATATTTATGAAATCCAATTTCATAAATATATACTTTAGTAATTTCTTACCAAAGTGGTTAGGCCTAACTCTCTGAATAACAAACCCATTAAACTTATCTCAAGAGAATATTTTATATCTCCGTTAAGAGGCTATGAATTCCATCTTGAGAATATATGTTCCATCAATACTAAATGTAGCTGCCCAACATACTGAGGTTTTGACTGTTACTTTATATCTCACTCCTAATATATCAAAGTAATCTGCACTTTATGATCCAGTCCATTATTCTCTCAGGATTAAGAGTTCATGCAAATATAAATCGTGAGATTTATTATTCATTTGGTAGTTCTTAGGAGAATAATAAATCTCACAGCGGTCTAGTTCAATATGTCTTAATAGTTGATATGTTATAGTCTTTGCAAATGAAATGCCCAATTTCATCACCAGCTACAAACTATAGTTTTGAGTTTACAAAGAACTTGTGATTTATATCTTCTGTGACTAAATCACATAAATCATATACTATGCATCTCATGGACAATGTGATAATGTCTGAATATTCATGTTACAATTATTTCAGATAATAATAATAAAACAACTTTATTTAACACAATATTAAGTCATACATAATATCAAACATAATTTCACACTTAATATCATACATAGCATCATACAATAGGATTTAAGGGCACTAAAAAAAAAAAACTTGGGGGGGGGGGGGGGCATTGCCCCCCCAGTCCATGAATGGCTCCGTCCATGACTATTATAATAGTACAAGAGTAGAATTACTGTCATTTACTTATGTGTAGTATGCAATTTCATCTAAAGCTTTGTTCTTTGATGATCTTGATTCATGTGCTTGGCTCATCTCTGGGCTTAACCTTTTGATACCCACCCTAAGAGGAAAATGGGATTGTATGTCCACCATATTTATCTTGGAAAGTAAATGAGAGAACAGATGTGAGCCAAGTGCCTTTGTCAAGAGATCTCCAATTTAAGACTTGGTTCTAATATGTAGCAACCAAACCACTTTAGCTAGAACCTTGTCCTTAACAATGTGATGATCTATTTGTATGTGTTTTCTCCTCTCATGGAACACAGGGTTAGCTCCAATATGCAGTGTAGCTTGGCTATCGTTAAAGAGTAGAGCTGTTTTAGGATGTGAAACTTGAATACCCTTGAGAAAACTCAACATTCAAACAATCTCACACATTGTCACTGCCATAGCTCTATATTCTGATTCTACTAGTGATCTTGAAATAGTTTGTTGCTTTTTAGACTTCCAAGACACTAAGAATTCCCCAATAAAAACACAATATCCTGTAGTTGACCTTCTGGTATCAGGGCATGCACCCAATATGCATCAGCAAAAGCTTCAAGATGCAGCTCAAATTTGCTAGAGAACAATAGATCTTGGCATGGGGTGCCTTTAGTATACTGCAGAATTCTATTTGTAGCATGGAGATGAGGTAGCCTAGGCTTAGCCATAAACTGCAAATGTGATGTCTAGTCTTGTCATAGTTAAGTAAAGAAGTCCACCAATTATTCTTCTATAAGAACTAGGTTCCTTCAATTCTTTGCCTTCATGCTTACTTAGTTTTAAGTTTTGCTCTATAGGTGTCTTTGCTAGTCTGCATCCAAAAAAACCTGCATCACACAAGATTTCTAAATCACACTTTCTTTGGCATAGATTAATACATTCTTTAGATCTTGCAGCTTCAAGACCTAAGAAAATTTTTAAATCCCCTAGGTCTTTGAGCTTAAACTATTGATCCAACAGAATTTTGAGGTCTACCACTGCTTGTGTATTATCATTGGCAATAAGAACATCATCCACATATACTAATAATGCAATAAAAGCTTCAAAATTTTTCTTTGTGAAAAGAGAATAATCTGCCTTGAAATGCTGAAAACCCAATTGTATCAAAGCATGAGAAAACTTTGAAAATCATTGCCTAGAAGCTTGTTTTAAGCCGTATAGAGACTTGTTAAGTTTACAAACAACCTCCCCTTGCTATGAAAGCCTGGAGGTAAAGCCATGTAGACTTCCTCTTCAAGATCTCCTCTTAAAGATCTCCATGCAAAAACACATTATTGACTTCAAGCTGAGACAAATGCCAACCTTTCACAGTAGCTACAGCAAGCAAAGGCCTTGGTAGAAACCATTTTGGCAACTAGGGAAAAGGACTCTATGTAATCTAGACCTTCCCATTGAGTAGCCTTTGGTAACAAGTCTTGCCTTGTTTCTCTCAATAGACCGACTTATAGCCTATAGGCTTCTTGTGAAGTGGTAAAGAAGTGAGAGACCAAGTATGATTAGTCTCTACTATAACAACCTTAGCTACCATAGCCTCTCTCCACTTAGAATCCTTAACAGCTTGGGCATAAGATGAAGGTTCCACAATAGAAAAGATGGCATTGCAAAAGTGTCTATGGTTTGAAGAAAGGTGAGTAAAAGAGAGAACATTATGAAGGGGATGAGTAGTACCTTTCTTTGGAAGTGATGGAGCAATGAGTGATGATGAAAGATTGACTTAACTACAGTGAAAAATTTTTAGGTAAGATGGTTTATAAGAAACTCAAGTAGATCTTTTAAGGGACTGAACTATCTCAACATGTGGAGGTGGTTCAATAGGTGGTTTCTGTAGGTAAACGTGATTCTATAGATGAAGAAGGTTGAGAATCAACAACTTGAATTGAGACAGGTTGAGATTCAGGAGGTACGGATTGAGAGGGAATGACATAAGACTCAGACTTAGGAGGAGACTCATTTTCTATGTCAGAGTCTGAATCAATATTAGGAGAAAAATACTGATCATGAAAGAAATGATCATGATGGATGGGAGAATCAGTAGGCAATATGGTAAGAGTGGAAGGAATCACTTAAAGAATGTTGAGGTATAGTGGGAGAGGAAGGTGTGGATGCAGAGTCATGGGAGAGAAAAGGGTCTATATGCTCATGAAAGACTACATCTCTAGAGATGAAAGCTTTCCAAGAGGTGAGATTCAGGAGTTTATATTCCTTGATGTTAGAAGGATAACCCAGTAAGACATAGGCTTGAGGAAATTTGTTCCAATGAACATGAATGGTGGAAGCATGACATAAGCATCCAAAACCTCAAAGATGAACATAAGAGGGTTTAGTTTTAAAGAGTAATTTAAATGGAGTTTTGTTTTGTAAGATAGGTGATGGTAACCTGTTGATAATATGGGTTGTAGTAAGAACACAGTCCCCCTAGTAACTTAGAGTTATAGTGGATTGAAGTCTATGCGGTCTAGCAAAAGACAAAAGGTGTTGATACTTTCTTTCCACCACAAAATTCTATTGGGGAATGTAAATGCAACTCCTTTGATGTATTATACTATGAGTAGAACAGAAATCAACCATAGAGAATTCTTGTGCATTGTCAGATCTAATAGACTTAATATTGATCTGTAGTTAGGTCTGAATCATTTTGTAAAAAGAGAGAAGAAGGCATCTGTGAGAGATCGAGATTTTGGGGGTGCTCTCAAAAGAGTGTTCTTGGTACCTCTTTGGGGTTTTGATTAATGTGGAGTTGCCACTTATTTTCATTTACAAAAAATAAGAAAAAAAAATTATACAATTGAATTTCCTCAAATTTTATTAATTTGAATATTTACAATCTGGTAGAGGATTACATCGCTTTAATCCTAAATACAATCTAAGTAAAAAAGATACAAAACTTTGGTCCTAAATACAATTTACCAAAAATTGATAAAAAAAAACTAATCTTGAACCAAGACCTAAGGTTTGAGGGCAAGGTGTTAGGCACCCATTTTGCCTGAACAAAATTAGGTCCTTTAGACTGTTAGAAATACTGAAATCAATAGTATTGTATTTCACTATGAAAGAATATACATAAGTGCCTTTATATAAGAGGCATATGAGTGCAGTACAAGTAAGAGTGTGGTACAAGAATGTATGCTATATTAGTAATCTAGTTGGGCCTAAAGCCCACAACACTATACATGTTAACAACAACACTATACACATTAACCGTCCCCCTCAAACTCAAGGTGGATGTGAGACCAACTTGAGGTTGTCAACCAAAGTACGAAAGCGTCCCTTAGGATGTGACTTGGTGAAGAAATCTGCAAGTTAATCTTTAGAGGAGACTGAGATTAGCTTGAGAGCACCATAGACAAGATGATAATGGATAAAATGACAATCGATCTCGATGTATTTAGTCCATTCATGGAAGACATCATTGTGAGTAATATGAATGACACTCTAGTTGTCACAATAAAGATAAGTAGTAGAGGATTTAGACACACCTAAGTCTTTGAGAAGCCATTGTAGCCAAAAGAGCTCAAATGTGGTATCAACAAGGGCACGATATTCTGCTTCAGTATTGAAGCGGGCCACATGAGTTTGTTTCTTGTTTCGCCAAGAAATTAGAGAAGAACCAAGAAGAAAGCAATAACTAGTGGTGGACCTGCAATCAGTGGGATCTCCTGCCCAATCAGCATAAAAAAATGCACGTAGAATAAGAGGAGATTGAGCAGAGTAGAAAAAGCCATGGAAGAGATTGCCCTTTAGGTATCAAAGAATGCGTAAAACAATAGTATAGTGAGTCAATTGTGGAGTAGACAGATACTGACTCACCTGGTGAACAACACAGGAAATGTCTGGATGAGTGATAGTGAGATAAACTAGGCTGCCAACCAAGCATCTGTAAAGAGAGGGATTAGACAATGTTTTCCCTCCTGAGAGAGTCAAATATGCATTAAGCTCAACTAGAGTGTCAATAGTCTTGCTATCGGTGAATCTAGTTCGAGACAAGATTTTAAAGGCATACTTGGCTTAAGTAATATAAATTCCATCTGTAGAATGAGTGATTTCAAGACCCAAGAAGTAGCTGAGATGTCCAAGATCTTTCATCTCAAATTGCTGATTGAGAAAATCCTTGAGTTCTTAAATGCCATTGAGATCATCACCAATTATGATCATATCATCCGCATACAGGAGAAGTAAAATAGTGCCTTTGTCAATATGACGAAGAAATAAGGCAAAATCATAATGACTGGCCACGTAACCTAAGCGAGAGATGGTAGAGCTGAATTTGGCAAAGCAAGCTCGTGGAGCTTATTTAAGGCCATAAAGTGCATGTTGAAGGTGACAAACCTTATTTGAGTCAATAGTGAGACCAGAAGGAGGTTGCATATAAACTTCTTCACTTAAATCCCTATTAAGGAATTCATTTTTGACATCCATCTAAAAAAGTCCCATTTACTAGTAGCAACAACAGCTAAGAGGGCACGAACAGATGAGATACGAGCAATCAGAGCAAAGGTCTCTTCATAATCAATCCCATACTCCTATGTCAAACCTTTTGTAACAAGACGAGCTTTGTAGCGCTCAATGGACCCATTAGAGCGAGTTTTAATCTTGTAGATCCACTTACAACCAACCGCAGATTTCCCAGGAGGGAGTGTCACCAAATCCTAAGTATGGTTTTTAGATAATGCATCAAGTTCTTCTTTCATTGAAATTTGCCATAAAGGATCAGTGGAAGCCTCACGATAGGTGTAAGGCTCATGCAGTGTAGCAGGGGTAGTGTAACAATAATAGTTAAGTAAATGTATAGGAATGGATCTTACTCGAGTTGAGTGATGAGGTGGAATGTCTTGTGCACGATCTTCAGGCGGAGCAGAAGTAGGGGACCCAAGCTTAGGGTTAGAGTTGGGTAGCTCGTCTTCGACCTGTTCATCTTCCACTTATTCATTAAAGGGTGAACTAGGAAAGGGATCAATGATATTTGGTGGTCAGATAGAAAAGTCTACAAGAGAATCAGGAGCAACTACAGGAGGATCAAGAGTAGCTAAAGCAAGAATATGTGCCTTATCTGGAAAAAGAACTATGAAAGAAGAGGAAGATAGGGAGGCACGGAAGTGAGAGAGCTCGACAAAGAGGCGATGTTCCCAAAAGACAACATTATAGGAGATACGAAGACGATGAGAGGCAGGATCATAACACCGATACCCCTTTTGAGTTTCGCCATAGCCAAGAAAACAACAAAACCAAGAAAACAGCAAAGCCTTGACTGAGGCTCAAGTTTCTTATGCTCATGTGGCTGAAGAAGAACGAAACAAGCAAAACTGAAAGAGCGAAGGTGGTGATAGTCTGGAGGTAACCTAAAAAGGTGCTCATATGGAGTTTTATTTTGGATAACAAGACTTGGAATGCGATTAATAGCATGAACAACATGAAGAGCAGCTTTGCCCCAAAAAGGAGCAGAAACTTTGGCAGAGAGAAAGAGAGCATGAACAGTGTCAAGAATATGATGAAGTTTTCGTTCGGCTCTACCATTTTGCTGAGAGGTACTTGGAAAAGTTAGTTGATGAACAGTGCCATAGGAATGCAAAATAGCTTGGAAAGTATATTGAGTGTATTCAAAAGCATTACCAGATTGAAAAATTTTGATGCGTTTAGACAATTGAGTTTCAACCATTTTTGCAAAATTATAATATACTTGCAATAATTCAAAACAATGTTTCATATTAAAAATCCAGCTATAGTGAGAGTGATCATCAACAAAGACAACAAAATATTGAGACCCACTAATACTAGGGACAGAGGAAGGCCCCCAAACATCAAAATGAATAAGGTCAAAGATATCAATGGATATTGATTCACTAGTATTGAAAGGAAAAGCTGGTTGTTTTCCTAATTGACATGGAATACAATCAAAATTTTCTGTAGACACAGAACCTGACAAACCTCTAAAAGCCAATTGTTGTACCCGAGAGGAAGATGCGTGACCAAGTCAAGCATGCCAAAGTGCAAGGGAAGGAATTGAAGAAATTGTAGCAGTTGCAGCAACAGTAATAGGAGCAACAAATGGAAGATGAAGGTTGTCCATAGGAAACATACACCCAACTCTGGGACCGGTCCCAAGCTCTTGTCCTGTCCTTGAATCCTGCATAATACACCCAGAATAATAAAATATAATGCGATAACCTAACTCAGCTAATTGTCCCACATAAAATAAATTGTAAGGAAGGTCAGGAACATTAAAAACCTTAGGAACCAAGATGTTAAAGGTTGAAATAGAGCCTATATTATGACCAGACATTGTGGAACCATTCGCTGTACGAATATTAAGAGGGTGTGGTGCAGGTTTGAGTTCAGAAAATAAGGATGAGTGAGGTGTCACGTGATTTCAACAAGCGGAATCCATAAGCCAAGAGGAAGGAGGCATACCAGATAAAGCTAAGAGAAAAGAGGAATAAGATGCATTACTAACCATACGAATAACATTGACGATGATGTTTTTAAGGTCATCTGTGGACATGGTGAAAGTGCATCCTGAAGGCTTAGATTGTGCAGAGACGGGAGCCATTGGTGGACACTCTTAATGTTAGCAACAGTAGTAGCAAAAATTGAAACAACTGATTTGTTGCGATGATAACAAGTCTTAATATTATGGCCAAAATGTTTATAAAAATTGCAAAAACATTTGCTGGATTGTTGGCAATGATTATTACAACAAGAAGAAGACCTGTCCTTATTCTTCATTTAGAAGCAAAATATGCAAAAGTGGATTGCAAAAATGAAATCTACGCGAAAAACTAGGTAAGGAGCACCTGGACTGCAAAAAAGTCAACTTTAGGTCAAAGTCAACGGTCATGGTCAACAAAGGCTTATGTAGGCAAACTGACGTAAGCGCTGACTGTGTGCTGACATGGCACTGACTGGATGATGATGTCAGCAAGTGAACAACTAGGGCTGACATGGAAGATGACATTAGCAAGTGACGTTAGTGAGCAACAGGGTGGCGTGTGTAGCGCGTGTGGCGCGTAGCTAATGTTGTAGAGAATTTCAAGCAGCACGTGCGGGTGCGTGAGACGCCTGATGAGGCCAATTCTTTTCTGACTATGTAGATCGAAGAAGGACGATTTCGATAGTGGCGGCGACGACAGGATCGAAGCAATACTGATGGCGCGTGAAGTGTGTGAGTGAATTTGTTGAAACTTTGACCGGTGCGTGGCGGTGCATGGTTGATCAGATGATGATTTTTCTGGTGGAGTTTTGTAGAGCAATTGAAAATATACACAATGATATGTCTTACGTCCTAATCGGAGCTCTGATGTGAAAAATGGGACGGAGGCAGTGGTCTTGGTGGTGGAGATTGAACTTCTGGCGGCGGAGATTCAACCTTGAGTACCTTTGACGGTGGTGGAGCAGTTAGGAGAGAGCACAGAAAAAGGTTTACTAACCAAGTCGAGGCAGCAGAAAATACCAACAAAGACAAGACTGCAAGAAAGGTTAGAGCAATGGCTCTGATACCATGTTAGAAATATTGAAATCAATAGTATTGTATTTCACTATGAAAGAATATATGAGTGCCTTTATATAGAAGGAATATGAGTGCAGTATAAGTAAGAGTGTAGTACAAGAATGTGTGCTATACAAGTAATCTAGTTGGGCCTAAAGCCCACAATACTATACACGTTAACAAATCCATTATACATGTTAACATAGACTATGAATGACCGTTATGTACCCACAATCAATGAAATGCAACAAATTATGAGATGCAATATGCTACTGTTAGTTTTCCTAGATCTATGATTAAATGCTATTTGAGAATCCTTGACCTACATCTTACTCCATGCAAAAAAAAGGTTTGATTTATTTTGTTATGAGAAAGCCATATGAGAAAACTAGGAATTTATGATAGAAAATCATAGATATGATTTTTATTATGCAAAACTATGCATTTTTTTTTTTTATTTATAGAAAAATACAGATTTGGTTTTCGTTATGCAAAACCATGAATTATTGATATAAAAATATAGATTTGGTTTTTGTGATGCAAAGCTATGAATTTTTTTTAATAGAAAAATACATATCTATTTTTTTATTATGGAAAACAATATTTTTATAGAAAAATACATTTTGGTTTTTTGTTATTCAAATGGTATGAATTTTATAAAAATACAGATTTAGTTTTTTGTTATGCAAAACGGTATGAATTTTATAAAAAAAGGAATTTTGGATTCAATTTCTTGATGTAGAAAAAAAAAAAAAAAAAAAAAGCAACTTATGCATGAAACAATTTGTAAATATGAGATTCTGAGTAGCAATTTAATCCTAGATCTAAGACTAAAATCATGAACAATTAAGACCCAAGAATTAAAACACATGAAAAACCCTAGATATACATAACACATCCTTAACATATGAATTAAGATCTAGAAGGGAAGATCATGCAAAAGAATGAAATCTATATATGAATATGCAAAGAATGAGATTTCAAGAACACATACATATTTTTCAAAAAACATCAAATACAAAATACATACTTGCATGAATAAATTTAGCCAAGGGGAATTTCTTTAGAAATCAGAGAGAAGAGATCTCTCTAAGATGTAAAGGACTCCAGAAGTTTCTGGTCTAGTGAAGATTAGAAGTTCTAAAGGACTTCAAGAGGTTCTTTTATGTTAGGGGAAAGGGGTTCTAAATTTTAGGTATTTTCCCTATTTATAAAAGTGTTAGTTGCTTAAAAAATAAGTTAAATTGACTAAAAGTCAGTAGACACAAAATTGGGTGGGGTTTGTCCCAAAAAAATGGATATGGATGAGTTTTCAACTGAAAAAAATGTACCGAGAATATTATGAGAATTGTGCTGATTGGCACTTTCCAACTGCGAATTAGCACTGTTGAAGTGCCGATTGGCACTTTCGGTACATTTATCCAATTTTCACTTTTTTACACGTTTTGGACTCTTTTCAATATTTTTGAGCTGGAAAATGTACTTGGACATGTTCTAGAGTTATATTCATGATAAAACTCATTCTCAATTGATAATTAGGCTTTTAAAATAATTCTTTTTAAGATAATTATCCCAAAAATCTAATTATCAGCTCAATTTTAATATTATCAGCTTATTTCTTTTATTCCCATGCAACAAATCACACTTTAATAAAAATATTTCACTAAACACAAAAATTCATCTAATTAATTTTAATTTTTAACCAATCAAAGTTAATTTCAATTAATCATATGTGATAGGTATCACCCAAATGAATGCATGCAAACCATTAAAGCTGATCTTGGGATGTCTTTCGATCTGACTGTTTGCTTTGGAAACCGAACATATCATTGTTGAAAGTTCAAATCGCGTTGAAAACACTATGAAGGTTTAGACCTACAAAATACAAATAATCAATTCAAGCTTTGTATCAAACAATGTATGTGCGGAAAATGATTATAAGCTTATACCAGAATTGATAAAAAATCTAAACCAAATAAAATCACATCCACAGCAGAAATTAATGGCAAAGATTAAGGGAAGAGAGATGTAAACACAAGGACAACACAGCGATGTGTTATCAAAGAGGAAACCAAAGCCCTCGGCATAAAACCTCTCTGCCGCCCTTTAAGCGGTCAATAATCCACTAGAAAATGAAGTTGGGATACATGAACAGAAATAGACTCTCTAAGCCTAATCTACCAAGGTACCTAAGCCCTCCAAGCTTCTTGCTCCAACAAGGTTACGCCGAACCTTTATCTTTTCTAGCTTACCGGATTCCGCTATAACCCATAGCATCAACCAATAACCATTGGTCCCTTCTTAACTTCTTCCTAAAGCACCAAATAGCCTTCTCACAGATATGGGTATGGTGAGAAAAGGATTTGGGTAAGAACCTCTCAAGGATGTAACAATGGAGAGGATGAGAGTAGAGGAATTTGAAGAGTCTCTTAAGTGAAGATTGTGGATGAATCAATCTTATTTTTCTTTAGGGTTTCTCTCTCAAAATTCTCTCTGGAAGCTCTCTACATTTCGTGGGTTTAAGGGGTATTTATACTTGGGTGAGAAGGGAATGCGAAGAGTTAGTTTTTCCAAAACAATGTGGTTTAGCGGCTTGGCCTCGTGACTTGACTGAGTCGCGAGTTCAAGCCGCGAGATAACAAAACGGCTAGGCTGAAATTTTTGTCTTGTAGTGCTCCAGCTGGCGCGACTGTTCGTCTTCTTGCATGTTTCACTTGTGTGCTACATTTGGCAGCTTGCCAGTCGCGAGTCACTCCCGTAAGTCTTTGCATCATTGCACAATCTTGAGCATTTCTTTACATTTTCTCACTCATTACCCTTACATGAATCCCATATAAATACAGGGTTACTAATTGCTAAATTACAAGCAAATTTGGCACGGAATAAAGACAATATAATGGTTGATTAAATTCAACCTTACAATTGTGACCATTGAAATCTTAAGATCATTTTTATGATATGTGACAAATGAGTTAATGACAACCATGATTTTTGGGTACATAAAATGACCATTTTGTCATCACCCAAGGTTAAATTATGGGTGCAAAATTGAGTGCCTATAATTGTAGACACCGCATTTTGTACCCCATACAATTCAGGCCTGCATTCCCCAATAATGTTGAAATTCTAAAACCCAAGGTTGGTTTAGGGCTTGATTAGATTGAAATTGACTTGAGGAAAATGTTTTAGGAAAAATATAACTCTTTTATGAATAAAATAAGCTATTTTTGGAAAATAAAGACCATGGAAACCCTAGGGCATACATACACATACATGCATATATGCATGCGTATGCTCAAGCTTTGCGTATGCATATATGCTCTGCGTACACATGCTTCAAGCTCTGTGTACACATGTTTCATGCATGCTTGAAGGAAAACATCAAATTCACTAGAAATAGTGAATCAAAGAGGGAGTTTTTCACAAAACATCCTCAAGTCAATATTTTTCTGATTGAGGCATTTTCTATCCTTGAACTTGGAGTTTTAAGTTTACTAGTCACATCCTTGTTTTGATTGTGAATAGATTTGACTGCGGGGAATGGTTAAAATCAAGCTAAGGAAATTTGTTTTTTGAGGTATATGTTCTAAGTCCTTTTCCTTTCTTTTCTTTCTTTAACCTTTCTGTTTTCCTTGTTTTTATTTTTTAGTTATGTTATAACATGTTCGTTTAGTACAGGTTTTCTTTTTTCTTTATTTTAAGTAAGTTAGGTTGCTAGTTTTTAGTTTCTGCTTTGTTTTGTTCTTGTTTTATGGTTTAGGTTTAGGTTGTGTATGTGTATGCATGCTTTTTGCATGCGCACGTATACTTGAAATATGCATATGCATACAACTAGGTTGCATACGTAGGCCCTATGTATGCGCATGCATACTCGTGCCTAGAAACCTTCATCTGACCTTTTTTTTGCTTCTGTTTCTTTATTCTGTTTACACCATATGCTTTTCTTTTGCCCTGTTTTCACGCTTATAAGTCTTTGCCTTTCATGTTTATTTATTATTTTTCCTTCACATGTTAGATTAGGGTTTCCTTTCAATTCTTTCTTTGCTTTGCCATGGACATACATATGAATGATCATGCATTGATGCATAGGTGCTGTGATGCAGTGAGGTGAGTAAGGTAAGTCATGCATTCACACGAACATGCATTTGTTTGTGATATGACCTTGATCTTATTTTTGATGAACATGTATGTGCAAGTATGTATGGCATGTCTTGGACTCAATAATATGGTGTTTGAATCTATCTTGTGATGTTTCTACCAATGTGATATATTTTTGTTTGTTTGCTACCTTGAATGAGATATGTGATGCAATGCCATGATAGATGTATGCTAGGGTTTGAAATGAAAAAGCCATATTGTATGCTTAGATGTGTGCTAGTGTGTGCATGAGTCTAGAATGTAATATTGAATATGCCTTTAACAAGATTAAGATGTAAGACACAATGAGTGAAAGCCAACCCATGGGTTAGGCGGTCTTAGGTGCCTAACATCTTCCTAAGCCATACCTAAATTGCAAACCCATACTCTGGTAGTCAGATTAATCATTTCACGAAGGACACTATATATATGGTTCCTAGAACTAATCTAGGTGGTGACTCCATTTTCTTTTCTTCGCCCTGGTCCACTCGGCCAAGGCATACTTCTCTCTCGTTGTGCTCATAGTGACGACTCTGCTGGGGGATAAAGAGTTTGATTCCAGTGTGTCTTATTTATTAATCTTGATAAAGGCTTGTTCAATATTTGCTTTCACACACTTCACTTGGTTCTTTTTGTCCTTTTCACCCCCGTCGGTGATGAGTGGGAAGATGAGTACGCTCCATTCAGGCCAAAGTCTTTTGGAGTTCATCCTACCAACTCACAATCTGTGTCATTGCCTATGATGGGCTTTGAGTACGTTAACGGTTTGCCACCAATTCAAAACGGTCCATTTAGGCCTAAGGTTGGAATCATGGCCCACCTAGTTGTGAGTGACCTATTGATCTATCCCTTTAGCTTTAAGGAGCCTACCCAGTACCTACAGTTAGAGAGATCCTAGATCCTATCAGAGGGTACCTTTTATATCTCTTGTTTGCTCAACCATATATTTTGTGTTCACCTAATTTTAAAGGACAAATAAAAAAAATGTAAAAATTTCAGGCAATAGAAGAAGAGAGCGATGCTCTCAAGAAAAGAGGGGGTTATCTCACCAAGCTAGAGGAGAGCAAGCACAAAAAGCCTATACATGTGGAGATACATGATGAGGATGAAGGGGAGGATTAGGATGAAAGGGATAAGGCTGAACATGAGAGGAACAAGCAATTTAAGAAACTCACTACAGACACCATGGTCATAAAGGAAAAAATGGAAAAGATGCAATTAGCATTTCACAAGGCTCAAGGGATGGATGCTTGTCTCTATAACATAGGTGGCATGAACTCTAAAACTCCTATTACGTTGCCTCCAAAGTTCAATATTTCTAATGTGGAAAATTTTGATGGGACTGGAGATCCTAAGCAATATGTTAGAAGATATCTAAGCATTCCTAAAATGAAAAGGGTTAAATGAGAAGCAATCTTTGTATGCATTCCCTCTCTCCCTCAAAGGAGGTACATTAAGATGGTACTATAGCTTAGATCCAAATAAGATCAAGGTGTGGAATGAACAAGTGGAATTGTTTGTGGATCAATTCATCTTCAACACTATGATTGATAGGACTTGGAGACTACCAGTAAGGAGTAGGGGAGACTTTTTCTTAATGCATGACAAGGTGGAAACGAAAGGCATCTAAGATGGTTAATATGCCAAATGAGAAGGACCAAATCAATATGATCATCAAAAATTTGCTTCTGACATACAATAGTAGGTGTTTGTCATTGCCTATTAGCTCATTTGGAGAGTTGTGTGATTGTGGAACTAGGATTAAGAATGCCATCAATTGGAGAAAGGTGAGAGTAAGCCTCCAATCAAGAAGACATATGTGGGAGGAGCCGCAACTTCTAAACCACTCAATCTTGTGAATTTAAGTGCCATTATACCTCAACAACTCTTAGCCTACCCAAGCTTCACAAAGAAAGCCTGCTGAGAATTCTCTCACCTAGGAATGACCTTTGCCTAAGCATATGAGAACTTAACCTCCAAAGGATTCATCAAACCCTTGGACCCCACATCTATGCCCAATCCTATGCCTCCTACTTGGAACCTCAATGAATATTGCCGTTTCCATAAAAAATCCTACCATAAAACCGACAATTATTTCTACCTCAAGCATGAGATACAAGATTTATTAGACAATGGAACCCTTCCAAACCCAAATATCATCATTAAGCCTAACATGAGGAAGAACCCTTTGCCTAATTATCATTGAGCTCCACCTTTGTATCAAAATTGGGTATAAGTAGAAGAGATTGATTGGGATTGTTCGAAATTGATAGAGACCATAGAGGTTAACGTGGTGGAAGTCCAAAGAATATGGGATGAAGAAGATGAGTTGTTGAAAAGTTCGGTGGTTGTTTGGGGTATACTCCTTAAAGGAATGACCAAATTAAAGAAGAGGATCCTAGAAGACAATGTGGTGAATATCACTAGGAGTGAGAAACACTATAAACCATCATTTTTAGAGAAGGATCATCCTGGTAGGTACATGGAACAAGGGTCCAAGCCCGTTGAACCCAAAGGGAAGGAAGAAAAAAAAGAAGGCGATAGGGTTTTAACCTAATTAAATAAAACTCAAGCTCATGTGTCCATATGGGGCTTGTTGATGGCTTCTCACAAGCACCGTAGTGCTTTCCTAGATGCTTTGAATGGGAAAGAAGTGCCCATCTCATCCTTTTCTCACATTTTCTAATGAAAAACTTCCTTCTGAAGGTGCCATTCACACTAAACCTTTGAAAATCACTATTGAGTGCATGGGTACCAAGGTTCCAATGAAGCTTGTTGATAATGGATCCCCATTAAAAGTGTGCTCTTTTAGGACCGTTGTCACCATTGGTCTAGATGTGGAGACAATCATCCATTTTCCTTTGACTGTTAGGGCATATGACAATACTTCAAGGAAGGTTATAGGAACTTTTTGATAGGCAAAGAATGCATTGATCCCTTGTGATAAATTAACCAATTGATTTAGCCAAGTTAATTAACTAATTCAATTAAAATGTAAAACACGTGGTAGCACAAACAAATCACCAATTAACTAAATGCAGCGGAAATTAAATTGACACGGTGATTTGTTTATGAATGGGGAAAACCTACACGGCAAAAACTCCACCGGGTGATTTTAAGGTCACCACTCTCAGGAATTCACTATTATCACAACAAGCAATTACAAGTAAAGCAAACCTAGTACCTTATACCAACCAACAGTTGAACCCTTACCTTAATACCCAATTGGACTTGTTTTGTATTGACAATCTCTCATTTTTAATGCACGGCTCCTAGTACGTGATAACCAA
Organism: Quercus suber; assembly: GCF_002906115.3. NCBI lineage: Eukaryota > Viridiplantae > Streptophyta > Magnoliopsida > Fagales > Fagaceae > Quercus > Quercus suber. The sequence goes on from NW_027069660.1 coordinate 863,885, forward strand.
TAGATGCGCAGATCTCAGTACGCGACTTAATCACCAACTTGAGAAAGATGTTAGCTGCAAAGTTCTTCAGTTCATCACACGATGAAAATCATGAAGCTCTTTTGTCACAAAATCCTACAGTGTACAAACACAGTAGCTTTTTCAAGAGAAAAATGAACTATGGCAAATTCTGTCTCTAGTCACAATTTGCATGAATGCAACTTTGCTTCACACTTGTGCAACCTTTGACTGCCCTTAAAAAAATCCTTATATATGTTTAGGGTTGTAGAAAAGAAAGTCTAAACACATACACATGGATTGGATGAAAACCAGCTCTGAAAAATTGAATTTCATAAACCTCGATAGATAGCTTATCTATCGAGATAGCTATCTAGCATCGGGTTTTAGCAGCTTTTAAACCTTGATAGGTACTAGCTATCGAGCTAGCTGTCCAGCTTTAAAATCTAGCACTTCTTCACTTGTTTCTGGGACAGATTTGCATGGTTTTAACACTAGAGCTTGAGACCTTGTTCCTTGAAGCATTAAACACATCCTAGATCTACCTAATTACAAGTAAAGTGCGTTTTGTTAAAGGATTAACCAATTACATAAAATATTGACATATGTTCCTAAAATGATTCACATATGTCCTAACACTTTCAAAGCTCCATGCAAGATTGGTTCATCGGAAACAATTGTGAAATTTCATGTGATGGACATCACCCCTAACTACAACCTTCTCTTAGGAAGGGCATGGCTTCATCCCATTGGAGCTATCCCTTCCATTCTACACCAAAAGATGAAGATCCCATGGAAAAGAGGAATTGCTGTAGTACTTGGTGATGGTGAAATCCTAGCTCTCATTTGTGGACTTGAAGAGGGAGGAAATGGGCTTCAAATGAATGGCTTTGAGTTTGTGAACATGGTTGATTATGGATTGAAGGATGAAAAGTATACTACGGATTTACTCCCATATTGTAGTCATGAAGTAATTGCAATAATGAAGAAAATGGGACACATGCCTGGTATGGGTCTTAGAAAAGAAGGAAGATGAGTATGAACAAGTTTTCTTGGATTATTCATTCTTGCTGCAATCACATGTTTATTTGGATCTTGCCATGTTTATGTTTTGCCATGTATGCTTGCTACCATGATTTGTTTGCTGCCTTAGATGTAATAAAGGCACTATTAAATCGTTCCTAGACCTAATCTAAGTGGTGACTCCATTATTTTCTCCACCTCAATCCACTCAGCCAAGGCATACTCCCCCCTTCTTCCTCCTAAAGGAGGAAGGCCCGCTTAGCGCCCAAAGGAGCATGGAAGATGTATTTCGATGGAGCTATGAACCAATATGGAAATGGGATAGGAGTACTTTTGATAACCCTTGATGGATCCCACATACCTTTGGCAATCAAGTTGAAGTTCAAGGCAACTAACAAAATGGCAAAATATGAAGCTTGTATTGTCATAATGAAAGCTCTTTGAGAGTTAGGAGTAAAAGAGGAGGTCTTTAGAGGTCACAGCCCAAGTACAAAAATTGTGAAAAGTGAAGGAAGAACACTTGAAACCTTATTAGCAATACTTAGAGGATTTGACTAAAACCTTTGATAAGATCGAATACACCATCATCCCTAGTGCTCAGAATCAGTTTGCAGATACCTTGGCTACTTTAGACTCAATGGTTGAAATACTCGAGGGAGTATGGACACGACTCTTAGAGATCAAACAGACTTATAAGTTGGAACATAAAGGGAAGGCAAAGTCTTCGGTTTTGGCTACAAAAGAAGAAGGGGTCCCTTGGTTGACAACATGAAATTCCTGGAATTAGGGGTTATATCGTGACAGTGCCGATAAGAGAGAATGTCATTCGATTAGAAAGATGGCAATACAATACATCCTATATGGGAGTTAGCTTTATAAGAGGTCCCATAGTGGTATACACCTTCGTTGCCTAAAGAAAGAAGAAGCTGAGTGAGTTATGGGAGAAGTTCATCAAGGGATTTGTGGTCCTCACATGAATGGGAGGATGTTGGCCAAGAAGATTCTATGGATGGGGTACTACTGGAACACAATGGAAACCGATTGTGTGGGCTTCGTGAAGAGTTGCTATGACTACCAAACACATAAAAACTTGAACCATGTGCCACCTAGTGAGTTATACAACATGACCTCTCTATGGCCTTTCTTAGTATAAAGCATAGATGTGACTAGAAGGATAGCCCCCAAGGCCTCAAATGGACATGAATACATCCTAGTGGCAATTGACTATTTCACCAAGTGGGTAGAGGCAGCCTATTACTCTATACTCAAAGCCAAGCATATGGCTCAATTCATAGGGAACAACATCATTTGTCGATTTGGGGTACCATTAGAGATCATCTGATATAATGGTTCCCATTTTGAAGGAGAAGTTCAAAGGATCATAGAGCTGTACAACAATGAATGTCACAAATCTTCACCATAATGACCACAAACCAATGGAGCTGTAGAAGCAGCCAATAAGAATATAAAGAATATCCTAGCCAAGATGGTAGTGACATATAAGGATTGGGCCGAGAAGCTTCTATTTGCCTTACAGGTTAATAGAACTTCTATCCGTGCATCAACTAGGGCAACTCCCTACTCTTTGGTTAATAGGAGTGAGGCAGTGCTTCTTGTTAAGATAGAAATACAATCTTTAAGGGTGCTAGTAGAAACCAAGGTCCTAGAAGAAGAATGGATGAGAGAAAGATATGAATAGTTGGCTTTGATAGATGAAAAGAGAACTATAGCACAATACCTTGACAAGGTTATCAAAAGAGGATTGATAAAGCATTTAACAAGAAGTTGAAACCTACAAATCTTAAGGAAGGAGATCTAGTCCTAAATGTACTTAGAGACAAGACATTCGATCCAAGGGGAAAGATGAAGCCAAGACAGTTTGAGCCTTTTATTATCAAGAAAATCATGTCATGATGTGCTACAAAAATCATGGATTTAGATGGAGAAGAGATGCTTTGCCCAATCAACTTGGATAGACTTAGAAAGTATAACATTTTTAAAAAATTAAAAGTGTTAGTACATATGTGAACTATGTTAGGAACATATGTCATTTAGAATTGGCTAATCCTTTGACAAAATGCACTTTACTTGTAATTGAGTAGTTCTGGGATGTGTTTAATACTTCAAGGAACAAGGGTTCAAGTCCAAGTGTTAAAGCCACGCAAATCTATCCAAGAAACAAGTGAAGAAGTGCTAGATTTTAAAGCTTGATAGCTAGGTTGACAAATAGCATCTATCGAGGTTTAAAAGGGATCTTTAGCGCGATGCTTGACAGCTGCTCGATAGATAACCTATCTATTGAGATTTACAAAAATCAGTTCTCTAGATTTGATTTCACACATATCCATGTATATTTGTTTAGGCTTTCTTTTTCCACAACCCTAAACATATATAAAGATTATTTTAAGGGCTATCACAGTTGATGAAACTTGATGCAAAGGTTTCGTTCAAGCAAATTGTGACGAGAGACAAATTTGCCCTAGTTTATCCTTCTCTTGAAGAAGCTGCTACGTTTGTACACTGTAGGGTTTTGTAACCAAGGAGCTTCTTGATCTTCATTGTGCTGATGACTTGAAGAACTTTGTAACCAACATCCTTCTCAAGTTAGTGGTTAGTCACATACTTGGATCCGTGCATCAATTGGTTAGTCATGTACTGGGAGTCGTGCATTGGAAGGAGAGATTGTTACTACAAAACAAGTGCAATTATGTATTAGGGTAAGGGCTCAACTGTAGGTTAGTATAAGGTACTAGGATTCCTTTACTTGTAACCGCTTGTTGTGATAATAGTGGATTCTCAGGAGTGGTGACCTTAAAATCACCCGGTGGGGTTTTTGCCTTGGAGGTTTTCCCCATTCTTAAACAAATCACCATGTCAACTTTATTTTCTGCTGCATATTAACTTAGTTGGTGATTTATTTGTGCTACCACGCATATTGCATGCTAATTGAAATAATTAATTAACTTGGCTAATTAATTGGATAATTCATCACAAGGGGTCAATACATTCTTGGCCTATCAATTGGTATCAGAGCAGACACACTTTGATTAGGGTTAATCTTTGCTGTGTGATCCATTGACCCCTGTTGTCATGGTTGCAACCAGCACGAAAAGATCTTTGTTTTCAAATACATCTTGTTTTTCTAATCTCTACTTAATTGAGTGTAGTAGAAAATGCATGTCTAAAAATTATTTGAATTCTATCATGATGATTATTGGAAAAGATCTTAGCTTGACAGAGAAGAAACTAGACCGTCTCAAAATGAAAATGTACAGAGGAGTTCGTATGAGAAGAGTGAAAGTTAAAAGCTTTGTTCGTAAATGGCAGATGAGAGAAAGCACCATTCCTACTGATTTGTCATCTAAGCATGAGGTGTGCTTTATGACGAAGTCTGCATTTAAGGTTATGAACACATGTTTGTGGTAACTTGACAGTAGCTGCTCAGGACACATGACTAGAGACCAATCTCTCTTTAAGGTTTTTGAGTCTAAGAAAGGTGGCAATGTCACCTTCGTTGATGGGAGCATATCATAGATTAAAGGAAAGGGAACCATCTCACTACCTGAACTGCCAGACATTGCAAATGTGCTATATGTAGAAGGTCTGAAAGTGAACCTGTTGAGCATAAGTCAGATATGCGATCAAGACTTTATGGTGTTGTTCTCAAAAGGGAAATTCCTTGTGTTGAATGAGTTTGGAAAGAAACCCATAAGTGGTGTTCGCACTTTAGACAATTGTTATGGTATAGTCCTTGATGCTAATATTATGTGCAATAGCATTCGTTTGCCAAATGAAGATTTATGACACCAAAGGATGGGACATGCTAGTTACAAACATCTTTCAATCGTATCTAAGCATGAATCAGTTTTGGGAAAACCAAAGTTCAGTAGAGTGAATAATGTGGTGTGTGGACCATGTCAGCTTGGAAAATAGACAAAAGCTAAACATTTGGGCATTCAGACATCTGCTACATCTAGACCGTTGGAGCTACTACATCTGGATCTCATGGGTCCAACCAGAACCGGGTCTCTTGGGGGAAAGAGATACATCATGGTTGTGGTAGATGACTTCACTAGGTACACTTAGGTCATTCTTCTAAGATCCAAGTCAGATGCTTTTGAGCACATTGAAGCCTTGTGCATAAGATTGCCAAAATGAGAAGAGCTTAAAGATTGATCAAATTCAAAGTGACCACGGTAAAGAATTAGAGAACTCTTACATGAAATCATTTTGCACTAGATCATGTATATCTCAAGAATTCTCTGCTCCTATTACTCCTTAGCAGAATGGTGTAGTAGAAAGAAAGAACAGGGTTATTTAGGAGATGGCTAGAGCCATGTTGCACAACAAGGATGTGGCTAGAAACTTGTGGGGAGAAGTCGTCAACACTATGTGTCATACGATTAACAGGGTGTATTTCAGACTTGGTACCAAGAAGACTCCCTATGAGTTATGAAAAGGAAGGGAGCCAAATGTTAAATATTCAGAATCTTTGAAAGTACTTGTTTCATTCTCAAGGATAGAGAGAATGTGGAAAAATTTGACACACGAAGTGATGAAGGAATATTTCTGGGATACTCCTCTACAAGCAAGGCTTATCGAGTATACAACAAGAGAACCAAGAAAGTGATGGAAATTGTAAATGTTGTGATCAATGAAGCTTTAGAGTACAATTTTGAGAAAATTAGTGAGGAAATTTCCAAATAAATTCTTCCTCTCGAGCCCAAGGATGTTCAAAAAATTGTTGATTAAGAGCCCACATCTCCGAGTACTCCCGGCACTCTAAGTGTTGTAGAAGGTTCAACAGACATACCTACCTCACTTGACTCTAAATCCCAGAAAGAGAAAGGACCTCCCTCCAGGATTAAGTTAAATATTCTCCTGAAGTTATTGTGGGAAATATGAATGAACTTACACTAAGGAAGCATACAGTTGATAAATATGCTGCTAAGTTTGTGTCATATTCATGTTATTTGTTGCAGGTTGAACCACCAAGGTTGAGGAAGCTCTTTAGGATGAAAGATGGGTAGAGGCTATGCATGATGAATTGCTTCAGTTTTAAAAGAATGATGTCTGGACTCTAGTACCTAGACCTGAGGTGATCACATCATTGGCATAAAGTGGATCTTCCTCTACAAGGCTGATGAGGAGGGTAATGTAATCCGCAACAAGGTTTGTCTTGTGGTATCACTTAGGTGGGAAAACCTTCTAGGACCATAGATTTGCTTGGAATACTTAGTCACCTCTAGCTTGAGATTCTTGGCTAGCCAAATAAGCTCCTCATGCTCCACCACAGTGGGCTAAAATTTGAGAATAAGACATTGTTAGAACAAGTGTTGAGAGATGCAAGAAAAGAAAAGACAAGACAAAGGTGAAAGAGAACACACCGCTTGTGTACCTTCAAGAAAAAGGTAGCCCATGACTTTTGTGTTGCACCCCACCTGGTGCTCCTAAGAGAAGTTATCAAGGCCATAGGCATAGATCAACTAAAGTAGATGGGGGGGGGGAAAAAAAAAAAAAAAAAAAAAAAAAAAAAAAAAAAAAAAGAAGTGGGAAGGGAGGTAAAAAAAGGAAAAATTCATACCTCTAAAATGAGGGAAGGCATAATACGAGCCTCGCTGAACTTGGCATAGTCCAAATTATTCATAAGCCGCACGGTATAGGGAATGCCACTCCTCAAAGCTAATACTCGGCATCAGTCATGAAAAGTTGGGAAAGCATGAACTGTGAGGGATCCATCGACAGCCGTGGTGCGTCCGTGCCTACTAGCTGGCAGCAAACCTTCTCAGCCAGGTAGAGGACCCTTAAAGCAGCACCCTCCAAAGGCTAGGTGACCCTAGAAGTAATAAGGGCAATTGCTTCCAAGGCAGGGTATGCAACACCAACCTAAGGACTCCATATGACTTGTGACAACATATGGGGTTAGAAGGAGGAACCTAGAAAACATTCGAAGATAGTGATGATAAAAGATGGAATCTCTACTCATGTCCTTAGAAGAAAGCCCATCGAAGTGAGCCACAACCGAGGAGAAGCTCCTTAAGTCCACCTTCGCTCTATCTGCAATGAGACCTTATTTCATGGCAGTTACAAGATAAATAGGGTACAGTTTGCAAGATGTAGTTTGCAAGATGACAATATGCAAGATGTGATGGAAATATGCATATACGCAGTGGAAAATTAACAAATATACTTCACTCTTAATTGATAACATGTGCCATGTAAGTTTTAGAATATAAGAACAAGAGAGTGTACCTTGTGTTGGGAAATTTAGACCCTAGTTGATAGAATTAACAAGTTTTAAACCCAAGTTGTTAGTTAGATTTATTATGAATGAAACTTGTTAAAACAAACAAACATCAATATCATGTCAAAATCATGCAGCAGAAAAATAAATAAGACAAGATATAATGACCCAGGAAAACCAATGAAATAAACTAGTTTCACAGTAAAAAACATGGGGGAAAACTTTCCCAAAAAGCAATCTACTATAGTAAAGAGAAGTTTCAGATCTAGTACAAAACCTTTATCTCTAGACTCTACAATCCCTGTTAATGAACTCAGAGCAAAAACTTTCTACCACTTCAAAATCTCTAAACTCTTCAATATATGAACGCCACCCTTTAATGATGCACGAATCCCAGTACGCGACTTAATCACCAACTAGAAGAAGATTGTTGGCTACAAAGTTCTTTACTTCATCAACAATGAAGATTAAGAAGCACTTGGTTACAAAACCCTAAGGCGCAAAGAACACAGTAGCTTCTTTCAGAGAGAATAAGGTCTCGGTCACCTTTTGCATATGTTCTCCATTTCATTCTCTTATGTGACGGCCTCTAAAATAAGCTTTATATAGGTCTAGGGTTGTGAGAAAAGAAACCTTGCACAAATACATAAGCCTGGCCCAAAAATGAGATCTGAAAATTCTAATTTCCATAACCTCGATAGATAGTAGGTGTCGATCAGGTGTTGAGCAGGTGTTGAGATTTAAACTTTGACAGATACAGCTATCAAGGAGGTGTCAAGCAAGTGTCGAGGGGACATAATCTTTCTCGATCGATCCATTAGTTGTCGAGAAGGTGTCGATATTGCGATAACAATCAACTAAAGAGCTCGATAGATAGCGTAGTTGTCGAGAGGTGTCGAGCAGCTATCAAGCCATCTGTCTAGCTTTAATGAACAACTTTTCTTCACTTGTTTCTTGGTCTAATCTTCATGGCTTTAATACTTGACTTGAACAACATATTTCTTGAAGTATTAAACATATCCTAGATCTACCCAATTATAAGTAAAGTGCGTTTTGTCAAAAGATTATCCAACTACATAAAATATTGACATATGTTCCTAACATGATCCACATATGTCCTAATACCTTGATGCGGTGAAATTCAAAACCAAAGATTAGAAGCACTTGGGAACACTTTTAATCTTCACTCCAATTCCACTTGATGCCCAAGAAGTGCAGTCTCTCAATCAATTATACGTGTATGTTCAAGAGAGAAAAATAAAAGAAGTGTCTAACACTCACACACATCCATTTCATGTAACTTGTTGTTGTTCCAAAATTCTGTATGTTTCTCTCCTAATAACTAATTATCTAATTGGGCTAGGCCTTTCCAATTGGGCTTTAGTATGTGGCTTGAAGTGGGACCGAAAAGGAATAAATAAGACACTAGCTCCAATAGGCCTTAGGCTTTTCTGTCAACTCTTGACAAGTCCAAAGTTACCATTAATTTTATTTAATACTACTATTTAAATATAATTTCACTCTAGGCCTTATTAATAAATTATATCTCAAGACTTTACTGTACATGCAACTCCTTCATAAAATATTCGTAGTAATACAAAGTCATGAATGTAAATTGCCACTTTGTAAATTACTACATCTTAATCCTTGAGTACCCGATTTAATCCTTTAAGTTATTCATCATATTTTTATGAAATCCAATTTCATAAATATATATTTTATTAACTATTTACTAAAGTAGTTAGGCCTAACATTCTGAATAGCAAACCTATTAAACTTATATCAAAGGAATATTTTGTATCTCCGTTAAAGGACTATGAATTCCATCTTGAGAATATATGTTCCATCAACACTAAATGTGGCTGCCAACATACTGAGGTTTTGACCGTTACTTTAGATCTCACTCTTGATATATCAAAGCAACCTACACTTCATGATCAAGTCCATTATTCTCTCAAGATTAAGAGTTCATGTAAATATAAGTCATGAGATTTGTTATTCATTTGACAGTCGTTAGGAGAATAATAAATCTCACAACGATCTAGTTAAATATGTCTTAACTCTTAAAACATATCAACACATCAATTAGAAGTCTCCACTTCTATGATCAAGACAAATCATCTTAGTTGATATGTTATAGTCTTTGCAGATGAAACGCCCAATTTCATCACCGACTACGAACTAAAATTTTGAGTTTATAAAGGACCTGTGATTTATATCTTCTATGACTTTTCACATAAATCACATACTATGCATTTCATGGACTATATGACAATATCTAAATATTCATTTTACCATTATTTAAGATAATAATAAAACAACTTTATTAATCACAATATTGTGTCATACATAATGTCTCACATAATGTCATACTTAATATCATACATAACATCATACAATAGAATTTAAGAGCAGTAATCCTAACAAGATGACAGTTTGCAAGATAATAGTATGTAAGATAATAGTATGCAAGATGATAGTTTGCAAGGAAATAGATGACAGTTGCAATACGAATGACATGAGCACATAGTTTGCAAAGGCACAAGATACATGTGGGTAAGAAGCTACAAAAGGAAATGAAGAAAGAACTGACCTCAAGGAGCTTTTAAGGCCCCATTAGCTGATGCAAAGTCCCACGACTGAGTTGGCCCTTTGTGCATCCTCAAAATCAAGAAAGAGAGCCAGCCACCTCAAGGACATTGTCTGCCCTCCATTGGGGAAGAGATACGCCCCTAGTATGTACAGCAAGAATGCGCTATCCATTTGGGCATAATCCTTAGGTGTCTCTTGAGGAAGAGGTTTGTGGTCTATCTCCAGTTCAAAACAACGAACCATCTCCGTCGTGTGCCTCCACCCCAACAGGTCTATGCCCAGTTGTACACTTGACTCACCCTCTAGATTAATGATTGACCCATAACATCAAAGGTCAGTCATTTGGTGGAAATTGTAGGGAGTCACAGTCATCTTCCTTTTAGTAATATGGAAGGCGTGAGTAGTATCCCACCACCTCTCGGCCCGCAATTGCACCAGTATGCCATTGGCATGAATCTCTACAAGTAAATGGAGGATGGGCTCGAAGCCAGCTGCATCCACTAAGGCCTTTGCGTTATCGGTCAAGGACTTATAGCATGAAAAAATAAAACAAGTACTATCCCTACCTAAAAAGGGAGGCAAGACCTAAAAATAGATGAAAAAAGGACATGGTAATTGTCATTGGATAAGGAAATAAATGAAAAGAGTAAGTGTGCGTACGCATGAATACAAGCTGCATACATAGGCCCATACATGCGCATGCATGAATAATGACCAAGAGTGTTCTTCAGTATTCTTAACCAACTTTTGAACAAAACTCATCCTAAACATGTTCCTACCCCTCCTAAGGCATCAAGTTTTCATCTAAACCCATCCCATAACAAAACTCAATCATTTACAAATTTGAAAACAGATTAAAACGGAAGATCAAAGTAGAACTTGAAAATGAGAAAGGCTTGAAAAACTTACCGATCTAGTGGAGGGGACTTATTTATATAGGAAGTTTTCTTGATTTTGATCTGGGTGCCATTGTAGAAGATGAGAGATTTTGGAGAAGATGAAAGAGTTTGAGAGAGGAAAAGAGAATTAAATTGTGAGAGTGAAGGAATAAGAGAGAGGTAGTGAGTTTTGTAGAGAGTAGAAAAGGAAGTTAAAGGGTTGGAGAGAATGTGAAGAGATGAAGACGATGAAGAGAAATAAGAAGAGAAAGAAACAGTTGGTAACTGTTGGGAAAAATATGAAGAGGCAGGAAGGCACCTCATGGCTAAACTACATATAGTTTAGGCCTCCCTTCTAAACTACGTGTAGTTTGTAGAAAAAAAAAAAAAATTTCCAAATATCCCCAGTGGGAACCCAGAAGGTAGGAAGTGCAAAGAAATATTCACAAAATCATTCGAAAATGGTAGAAATATCCTCAGTTGGGTAGGAGAAACAAGGACTCCTAAAGCATCCCCAGTGGAATTGAAAGCATCATGAACATCCCTTAATGGATTGGAAATCACAAAGGCTAAGAATGTATTGACCCATTGTGATGAATTAACCAATTAATTAGTCAAGTTAATTAATTAATTCAATTAGCATGCAATACGTGTGGTAGCACAAACAAATCACCAACTAAGTTAATATGCAGCGAAAAATAAATTGACACGGTGATTTGTTTACGAATGGGGAAAACCTACATGGCAAAAACCCTACTGAGTGATTTTAAGGTCACCACTCCTGAAAATCTACTATTATCACAACAAGCGGTTACAAGTAAAGGAATCCTAGTACCTTATACTAACCTACAGTTGAACCCTTACCTTAATACCCAATTGGACTTGTTTTGTAGTGACAATCTCTCCTTTTCAATGCATGGCTCCCAGTACGTGACTAACTAATTTGATGCGCGGACCTCAGTACGTGGCTTACACACCAACTTGAGAAAAATGTTGGCTAGAAAGTTTTTCAATGCATCTACACGATGAAGATCATGAAGTTCCTTGGTTACAAAACTCTAGGTGTACAAACGCAGCAGCTTCTTGAAGAGAATGATGAACTAGGGCATATATCTTCGGTTCACAAAATGTTTATGAAAAACTTGTACATTAAGGTGCATCAACTGTGACAGCCCTTAAAACAATCATTATATATGTTTAAGGTTGTGAGAAAAGAAATCCCGAACATCTATACACGGATTGGATGAAAATTAGAACTGAAAATCTGATTTTCTTAAATCTCGATAAATACCCTATCTGTTGAGCACCTGTCGAGCATTGGGTTGAAACAGCTTTTTAAACCTCGATACATACTAGTTGTCAAGTTTTAAAATTCAGCATGTCTTCACTTGATTCTTGGATAGACATGCATGACTTTAACACTTGAATTTGAAACCTTGTTCCTTAAAGCATTAAACACGTCCTAGATCTACCCAACTACAAGTAAAGTGTGTTTTGTCAAAAGATTAGCCAATTCTATATTGGCATATGTTCCTAACATGATTCGCATATGTCCTAATAAAATCTCTCCATTTGGAAATCCGTGACAAAACCACAATTAAAAAATGAACATATGAGAGAAGTCATAAATCACTTAACTTATACTTACTTGTTGAATACAATAAAATCTATCTTAACACAAACTCTTGAAAAACTTTGCAAGAAGAGAGTTTATGGCAAGAAAACTTTGACAACCTGTATTTTTGAAACACTTTAAACAAAACTCATCATGACATTTTAATGTGAAATAGAAATAAAAGATTGCATACAATATATAAGAAGCATGTGCATAAAGAGAGAAAAGAAACAACACATGTAAAGGTAGGTAAAAGAACTGTAATAACAACCTCATCATATATACATAACATCATAAGTACAAGGTTTCTATCACAATGTAAGAAAAATGTATCTCTAAAAGATGAGAAAAAAAAAAAAAAAAAAAAAAAAAAAACATAAGCCCTCACTACATCTTTCAAAAAGAAAAAACACTCCCACTAACAAAAATCTTCTATGCTAACTCTCCGTCTATGTACATGATTGCTCTCATATCCAAAACTACTTCCCATTTTTGTCATGAATGACAAAGGTTAAGTAACTTAAGCAGTCATCTCATCGTCACTGGGTGAGCTAGCATCCTTATCCCTATCCTCATCATCATCGTCAGAGTCACCATCATCATCCTTGTCCTCATATGCCTCTGGAGAAGGAGAGGGAGACTTTACAAAGCCACCAAGGTGAGCTTGCATTCGAGTAATACAGCCAACACGGTGTTCACTTAACACAACTCATTACTGAGTGTGTCAAGGCGAGCGTCCATGCATTGTAGCTACGCCATGACCACCTCAAGGGTCACACCACTCGCCAATGAAGAAGGTGCGGATGTGGAGGGAGCAAAAGAAGTCGGAGGAGTCCATGTCTATGTCCATGCCTGCTTCGGTCGAAGCTGGGCCTCACTCCGTCTAATAGTTGTAGCGTCTTTGGCACACATAACTGAAAAGTGTGTAGACTCCAGATCGGAGATAGAAAAATGTCGAAGGATCCGTGTGATAGCCGAAGGAAAAATGAGCTTATCACGGGTCACTATATCCGTACAAACATCGATAAGGGAGGGAATGAAGTGAGAAGGAAAGTCTATAGATAGTCCATCAAGGAAGGACAACAAAAATCAAGCACGAGGCTCTGTGATGGAGTTATAGAGAGACAATGGAATGTCATCACCATGTTAAGGAACCTTGGACCTTTTACAAAGCCTGAGTAAGGGGTGTTTTGATGGTCACCCCAAAATGAAGGTGGCTTACAAAAGTGAGACGAGAGCTCGTCTTTAGACACAGTCCTCTGACGCTCACAATTGGGGTAGTCAGCAAACTCTACCCTCGGGACATGTAGCACCTTGGATATAAGATCCAGAGTGACTACGACGCACGTACCTCAAACGTGAGTGATAAAATGAGGTACTGTATAATTAAATTTGTGCATATTGCAGTAAAACTCCTATATGATCATCGAGGGACAAGTGACCAGGATGCCACACAGTGAATCTTAACCCTGATTGTAGATGACAGTAGGAAGTTTAGTATCGAAAAAGTTCGATAGAATGACTTGGCGTTCTGAATGAATGCCTTGTTGAGAAAAGTTCTTCGAGAAGCCCGACTTGGCCTTCTCATCACGAAACTTGACATGGGAGGGGGTAGAATTAGAGAAAGATGCCCTGGAACGAAGAGGGTTCCCAGACGGAGTAGATTTGCTTTTAGGTGCCATAGAGCAGACTAACGCAAGAAATAGAGAGGGAGAGAGAGAGAGAGATAAGCATAAAAGAACCAAACAGATGATGGATATAAAGATAAATGCAGCGGAAAATAAGTTTTAAACGGATCTACTTCATTCGATATTGATAACATATACAAAGTAAATTTCAGAATTAGAGAAACAAGAGATCGTACCTTGAAGCGGTGAATTTCAAAACAAAGATTGAAGCACTTGGGACTACTTTTAATCTTCACTCCAATTCCACTAACGCCCAAGATGTGTGGTCTCTCGATTGGTAACAAAGGGATGACTTGTGAGTGACAAAAACTCACATGCACACCATTTTCATGATGTTTTTCTCACACATATATTTTGTACGTTTTTCCCTTTGTATCTAACCAATTTATCTAATTGGGCCGGCCTTTTGGGCCTTACCAATTGGGCTTAAGTGTGTGGCTTGGAGTGGGACCAAAAGGGACCAATAAGACACTAGCTCCAATGGGCCTTGGGCTTTTCTGTCAACTCTTGACAAGTCCAAAGTTACCATTAACTATTTTTAATACCACTATATAAAAATAGTTGCACTCTAGGTCTTATCTATAAATTATATCCCAAGACTTTATTATACATGCAACCCCTTCATAAAATATTCGTAGTAATACAAAGTCATTAATGTAGACTGCCACTTTGTAAATTACTACATCTTAATCCTTGAGTACCCGGTTTAATCCTTTAATGTTATTCATTATATATTTATGAAATCCAATTCCATAAATATATACTTTAGTCTACTAAAGTGGTTAGGCCTAACTCTTTGAATAACAAACCCATTAAACTTATCTCAAGGGAATATTTTATATCTCCGTTAAGAGACTATGAATTCCATCTTGAGAATACATGTTCCATCAACACTAAATGTGGTGCCCAACATACTGAGGTTTTGACCATAACTGTAGATCTCACTCCTGATATATCAAAGCAACCTACACCTCATGATCAGGTTCATTATTCTCTCAGGATTAAGAGTTCATGCAAATACAAGTCGTGAGATTTATTATTCATTTGACAGTCTTTAGGAGAATAATAAATCTCACAGCGGTCCAGTTCAATATGTCTTAACTCTTAAAACATATTAACACATCAACTAGAAGTCTCCACTTCCATGATCAAGACAAATCATCGTAGTTGATATGTTATAGTCTTCGCAGATGAAATGCCCAATTTCATCACCGACTACGAACTATAATTCTGAGTTTACAAAGAACTTGTGATTTATATCTTCTGTGACTCTTCACATAAATCACATACTATGCATCTCATGGACTATATGATAATGTCTGAATATTCATGTTACCATTATTTCAGATAATAATAAAACAAATTTATTAAACATAATATTAAGTCATACATAATGTCAAACACAATGTCACACTTAATATTATACATAGCATCTTACAATAGGATTTAAGGGCACCAATCCTAACAATCTCCCACTTGCCCTAAAGACTATTGTGCACTAATCTAACTCCCATTCTTTCCAAATGCGACTCAAAAATCCTTTGAGGCAAAGCTTTAGTAAATGGATCTGCCAGATTGTTTGCACTTTCAATCTTTGCTACCACCACATCTCCACGAGTAACAATATCTCGAATGATATGGTACTTCCTCTCAATGTGCTTTCCTTTCTTGTGATTCCTTGGATCTTTAGATTGTGCAACTGCTCCACTGTTATCACAAAACAATGTGATTGGAACTTGCTCCATTCTTATTACACCAAGGTCAGAAAGGAACTTCTTGAGCCATACAGCTTCCTTTGCTGCTTCACAAGCAGCAACATATTCTGCCTCCATGGTGGAGTCTGCAATACAAGATTGCTTAATACTCCGCCAACTAATGGCTCCACTCCAAGGTGAAAACACATCCTGAAGTGGATTTTCTGAAATCTAGATCCGATTGAAAATCTGAATCTGTATAGCCAATAGGTATCAAATCCTCACTTTGGTAAACAAGCATATAATCTCTCGTTCTCCGTAGATACTTGAGAATATGCTTTACAGCTTGCCAATGTTTTGGTCCTGGATTTGATTGATATCGGCTGACCATGCCAACTGAATAGCAGATATCTGGTCTAGTACAAAGCATGGCATACATGAGACTTCCTACTGCAGAAGCATAAGGAACTTGTCTCATCATATCTTCTTCCTTCTTGAGTCTTAGGCCTTTGGTCATCAGACAGAGGAACTCCATGTCTGAAAGGAAGCAATCCTTTCTTGGAGTTTTGCATGCTAAACCGTTCTAGAACCTTATCTATATATCCAGCTTGTGATAATGCCTAACATCTTTATTCTTACGATCTCGCAAAAGCTTGATCCCTAGAATAAAGTTAGCCTCACCTAAGTCCTTCATATCAAATTGGCTTGACAACCAAACCTTTACTGATGACATTACCCCTACATCATTTCCAATGAGTAGAATATCATCAACATAAAGCACTAGGAACATTACTACTTTATCTTGATGTCTTTTGTACACACATGGTTCATCAAGATTTTGTTCAAAACCAAATGTCTTGATTGCTTGATCAAATCTGATGTTCCATGACCTAGATGCTTGCTTAAGTCCATAAATGGACCTTTGCAACTTGCATACCATATGCTCTTGGTTCTTTGCTATGAAACTTCCGGTTGCATCATATATTGATTCCTCTTCAAGATTGCCATTAAGAAATGCAGTCTTGACATCCATTTGCCAAATCTCATAATCAAAATGAGCAGCAATGGATAAGAGAATTCTGATAGATTTAAGCATTGCTACTGGAGAAAGGTTTCATCATAATCAATACCTTCTTTTTGTGTATACCCTTTCGCCACTAGCCTTGCTTTAAAGGTTTCAACCTTTCCATCTATCCCTTTCTTCCTCTTGTAAACCCATTTGCAACCAACAGGTTTAATGCCGTTAGGCGCCTTTACAAGATCCCAAACTTGATTGGAATACATGGAATCTAATTCAGATTTCATAGCTTGGACCCAATGATGTGCATCTATATCATTTATAGCTTCATCATATGTGTAAGGATCCGATTCAACCTCTTCTGAGATAGCTTCATAAGTTTCTCCCAAACCTATGAATCTTATAGGAGGCCGAACAATTCTCCCACTACGACGAGGCACCTGAGTACTAGACATGTCATGAGTAGTATCTTGTGGTGTATCTAATACAGCCACATCATCCCTAGTTTCATCTATTGGTTGTTCATTTACAGATTCATTCATTTCAGTCAACACAACTCTACTTCTAGGAGTAAATTATTCATATAGTCA
Source organism: Quercus suber (assembly GCF_002906115.3). NCBI lineage: Eukaryota > Viridiplantae > Streptophyta > Magnoliopsida > Fagales > Fagaceae > Quercus > Quercus suber. The sequence continues at coordinate 881,224 of NW_027069660.1, forward strand.
TTTTCCAAGAATTTGGCATTTGTGCTAAAAACACTTTATTATCTTTATGACTATAGAATAAACCTCCACAGTTCCTTTTGGATACCCAACAAAGAAAACCACTTCTGTTTTAGACTGTAACTTGTCAGACTTTCCTTAAACACATGTGCAGGA
>NW_027069660.1:883171-954758 GCF_002906115.3 Quercus suber
GGTCCAGTTCAATATGTCTTAACTCTTAAAACATATTAACACATCAACTAGAAGTCTCCACTTCCATGATCAAGACAAATCATCGTAGTTGATATGTTATAGTCTTCGCAGATGAAATGCCCAATTTCATCACCGACTACGAACTATAATTCTGAGTTTACAAAGAACTTGTGATTTATATCTTCTGTGACTCTTCACATAAATCACATACTATGCATCTCATGGACTATATGATAATGTCTGAATATTCATGTTACCATTATTTCAGATAATAATAAAACAAATTTATTAAACATAATATTAAGTCATACATAATGTCAAACACAATGTCACACTTAATATTATACATAGCATCTTACAATAGGATTTAAGGGCACCAATCCTAACAACAGATCAATATAAGAATATAAATAAATGAAGGTACGTATGCATGAAAAATGCATGAACATGTGACATGCAACATTAAAAGCATCATGGGCTTAGCCCAATCCAATCCTACTAGCACACAACATTTTAACATAGTAATTACACATCTAAAATGCAAGAACATCATTAAAAATGCAAATGTGATGCAATGCATGATGGCTTGAAATCATTTAAATACAAACCCATACCAAAAATTTCATAAAAACCTCCATAATTTTGAAGTGCATGAGAAAGTGTAAGAAAGCAAATCTTACCAGAAGAAGGAATCACCCTTGAGGCCAAAGATTGAGTAAGGAAGAGGTTTTGAGTGAGAAAAGAGAGTTTGGGAAGGTGAGAGATCAGAAAGGATCAAGAGAGAACGAGAAAAATGAAAAGGAAATCATGCTGACCCTTTATATAGAAATCCCAATTTCTCGATGGATCAGAGGTGTCTAGAATTAAAATAGCGAGAACTAGCTATCGAGGAGCTATCGAGAGGTGTCCATAGCAACTTTACCTCGATGGATCGAGAAGCTATCGAGCATACAGAAAATTCCACGATGGATAGAGAAGCTGTCGAGAAGCTATCAAGATTGAATCTCAAGAATCTCAATGGATCGAGATTGTGATAACGACTATCGAGAAAAGAGGCTCGATAGATAGCCTACCTGTCAAGAGCTATCAAGAAGCTGTTGAGATTGCTTAAAAATAATTTTTCATAGAAGAGAAAAACATAGACATGAATGCAATCAAACATGTTACTCAACCAAAGATTCAAACAACATTTTAAGCTCTTAAAAACATCTCTCATCAAGAAAAATGTCAAGCATTTAGATCCTAAAACACACACACACACACATACACACACACACAAAACAAGTCTAACCAATTTTATATTTCAACAACAAGTTTAGATAGTTTAGTGAGAATACATTAACATATGTATTCCTTATGATGGCCAAATCACATTGTACCTACACATGTATCAGGAGTAGCAAAGAATATTGTGTGTTGTGTGTGAAAAACATCATAAGATTGCATAAGTATCTACATGTTATGATGATTTAGAGGAACAGTGGACATCCTACCGACATTAGGCCTTTTTGGTGGCCGTTTTTGGTGTGGTGTTGTTTCCTTCATCATCGGGGGCCATTAGTCTTGCTGTTCTCCCTTTGGTGAGTGCCCTACCTCATGGTATCTCTTTCATTCCTGCTCTACTTTTTGATACAATTAGGTCCTTGTCTTTGTGTTAGAAGACTGGTAGGGATAGGCTAGGTTACTGTGTTCATATGTTACAGCTATGGTTTTGTGGCCACCTAAGTGTTATTGCTAGGGATTAGCTTGTGGGCTTTGTGAGTAGAAATAGAGTTTGGGCTACTATAGTTCTTGATCTTCCTTTTTCGGGGGATACTGAGGGTTGGCTGAGGTACTTATGCAGCCTGGGTCCTATGGATTGAACTTGGAGCGTTAAGTGGGGTATCATTAGGTGGTAGGGGCGGACCCACTACTTTGGTTTACTTGGCATTCCCCTAGTGGATATCTGTAGGTGCATGGGTTACTTTCCGAGTATGGCCATGCGGTAGTTCGGGGGTATCTAGCACATCCCTTGACTTAGTGATCATTTTGTTGCCCCTTGTGAGTTCAGGCTCATGGATATTGATGTAGCAATGATAGGGCATGCCTCTGAGTTCTGGGAGATGTGTAAGTCGAGCATTGAATCCCCCCTTTGTTATAGGGATGACTAGGAGTGGTTTTACGCTAAGTTTAGAGTGTAGTAAGACACTAGAGATCCTAACTTTGTGTTTGACTTATCATCACTAGTCTCAGCTGAGCTGCCACTTTTGGCTGATGTTTTAAAAGACTATACTTTATAGTTTGAGATCAGGGTTGAGAAGGCCCCTATGGATTTGAGGGAGTGCCTGAAGGAGGCTGTAAAGGATAGAGACTGTTGTAGGGAGCTGGCTAATAACCTTATGGAGGATATTAAGGAGATGAGTAGTGTACATGAGAGTGAGCTTGCTACTCCAAGGGCAGAGCTTAGTTAGAGGGAGGCAACCCCTCTAGGCATAGAGGCGGAGTGTGTTCTGCTGAGATCTCGGGTTACGGGTTTGAAGGATGAGCTTGCGGATCTTTCTTAGAGGTTTGACACTTTGGATCATACTTGGGATGAGGAGAGGGCCACACTGGAGGCTGGCAGGGCCGAGGCCAGTAGCAAGGCCGATGGCTTAGCATTAGAGCTAGTACAGGTGAAGGCCTACATTCATTCCACTTTGAGCATGGAGTACAAGTGAAGGCCAACTAGTACAGGTGAAGGCCAACTAGCGAGCTGTAGTTGGCCATCCATGGCCTTCAGACTGAGCTGGCTGAGAGGGAGGAGGCTTTAAGAATTGCTACTGCAGAGGTGGGAACCTTGAGGGTTTTGCTAGAGACTAAGAGACAGGACTCAACTTTTGATTCCACGATGGAGAGGGAGCTGGTCCATCTTCAACATTCATATGACAGCCTCAGAGAGATCGCTATAGACTTGGGCTTTTATGTAGCCGGGTTACTTCGCACTCATGCTCATGATGACTTGATTCTCTGTACTAATTTTGGGAGATTATGCCAGCCCATGTCTCGCCTGGGCCACGTTTGACTTGCTGGTGTTCTTTTCTACTTATTTTGTTTCTGCATATGAGTTATGTAGTTAGTATCCCACCATGTATGGAAAGGTCCTTCGTAAATTGCTAGGTAATTGCATAAGGCCTTCTGCTTTTTGTTTGAGTTCTTTAAAGCATAGTCTAGTCTGTTAAGCATTAGGAGAGAAATGTTTATGATGATATTTAGGATATATTTATGAGATAAAATTTCATGTTTTGGTAACAGAATGCATGCAAGAAATTGAATGGCACAATTCAGGCATGTTAATGAATATGCAGAAAAATGCTTTGAAAATGCAAGATTATACAAATAAGTTGTAAATGTAAAATCCATGCATATCAATATCTTATTTTTCCAAGGATACATCTTGTTCTAGACAGATCCTTTCCTTTTCTCATTGAGGTACATTTCCCATTGATATAAGCCAGAACATCTTAAGCAGACCACCAGGTCGTGGCAATATTGTAGACAGAGAGTGATCTTGTAGGCGTCTTCATATATTGTCTTGGATGCTGGATCCATCTAATTTTCTAATCTTAAGTAGAAATTCAAGCTAGCCAAGCTGACTGATTTTCCTTTTAAGATGTGTCGAACCAAGATGGCTGCCTATGTACCTCCACTAGGAAGGATCAGGTTATCACATAGTTCAACTAACTTTTGATTGCCTTAATTGTTGCCTAGACCGCCCTTTCGGGTTTCAATCTAGCAGGCTCTCTTACACTCTTTCTTTTACTCTCCTTTTGCGTAGACCACCCTTTCGGGTTTTCAATCTACCTTTTGTATTTTCTTATGCTTTTTTTCTTTTGGCACTCCTTTTGCGTAGACTACCCTTTCGGGGTTTCGATTTACCTTTTTACATGTCTTTTTTTTTGTTCTGTTTTTTCCTTCTTTTTTTGGTTGCCATATAAACATAAAAATGAGGTGCATTGAGAGGTTCCTTCATGCAAAGTACCATATAACGGCGTCAAAATTGGTGGGCATATTGAAGTCATGACTGTCCATGTCGGATAGAATCAAGGCTCATCTGTAAAAGGCCTTCTTTACCACATATGGGCCCTCGTAAGTTAGGGAAAACTTCCCTCTGTGATCAGGCATGGCCTGGTTGCATTTCTTCGAGACTAGATCGCCTTATTTGAAGACCTAGGCTTTAACTTTCTTGTTGAATGCTTGCTTGACACGACATTGGTACAATTGTCCATGGCACATTGCGGTCATGTGCTTTTCATTTTTCATGTTTAGTTGTTCATATTGGGAACGGGCCCATTCAGCTTTTGACAGCTTTGTCTGAGATAAAATCCTGAGAGACGAGATCTCTACCTCTACGGGGTCGCACCCGTGGAAGTACGAACAAAAGTGTGATATGTGCACAAAGCAAACAGCAAGCACTCATGCTAATCCTAGTATGTGTTTGTCATCTTCACCAAGATTTTCTTTATGTTCTTGTTAGTTGCTTTTACTACACCATTCATCTGAGGGCAATAGGGAACTGAATTCCTGTGCTCGATCTTAAATTATTGGCAAAGTTGCTAGATCATTTTTCCACTTAAGGTCACCCCATTATTTGTAATGAGCTCTCCCAGCATGCTGTAGCAGCAAATAATGTTATGTTTCAGACTGGGCTACCACTGCTTGAGTGACACTTTTGTATGAACCAGCTTCCACCCACTTTGTAAAATAATTAATGGCCATTAAGATGTACTCATGACCATATGAAGCTTTTGGAATCACGGGTCTGATGATATCCATACCCTAAGCTGAGAAGGGCCACGGTGCTACTAAAGAGTGCAAAGGCTGAGGAGGAGCGTTCTTCTTGTCTTGATAGACTTGGCAACGATGGTCTGTCCTCACATGTTTAATGTTATCACTTTCCATGGTGACCCAATAGTAACTGACTCTAAAAATCTTATGGGCCAAGAGGGGTCCACTGGCATGAGCTCTGAGTAAGCCTTTATGCACCTCTTCCATCAGATGATTAGCCTCAAAGGCATCTACGCATCGAAGCAAGGTAGAATCGTGGTTCCTTTTGTACAAGACTTCTACACTCAGGAAAAATTAGCAGGCCATGTGTCGGATAAACTTCTTTTCATTGTTTGTTGCATTGGATGGATATTCATTGTTCTTGATATAAACCTCGATATCATCGTACCATGGCTTTTTGTTGGCTTCGACTTTGACACTCATGCATTCTTCGATGTTCATGCAATAGGCTGGAATGCCACGGACTTTTATGCATAATTGTCGTCTATCATCTCCTTCTGATAACTTGACCATACTAGCCAGAGTTGCCAAGGCATTTACAAACTGGTTATATGCTTGGGGAAAATAGGCAAATGTGATGTCTCAGCATTAAGCGGTTGACACATTTCTGATAAGGAATCAACTTGGTGTCTCAGGCTTGCCATTTTCCTTCAATTTGGGAGATGATCAATAGGGAATCTCAAAAGACGCTGAACTCCACTACCATTTGCGGGCCGACTATGCATACTTCATATTATATGACGTTGTTGGTGCAATCAAAATTCAACTTGACTGAAAAAGGGATTTGCTTGCCCTTAGGGGAAACTAAGACTGCTCCCACTCTGTTTTGGTAGGATTGGTGGCTCCATCAAAATAAATCTTCCAACACCACGGTTCCACACTGTCTAGTTCTAGCTTTAGTGCCATGACATCCTCATTAGGGACGATGGATTCTGAAAGCTCTAGATCATTCTGTAGCTGGTTTGCTAGGTAATTGGCTATGGCTTGGCCCTTGATGGCCTTTCTTATCATAAACACTATGTCGAATTCAGAGAGTAACATTTGCCAACGGGAGATTTTCCCTGTATGAGCTATGTTTTGAAAGATGTACTTAATGGGATCCATGCGAGAAATGAGCCGTGTGGTATAGTAGAGCATATACTGTCGCAGCTTGTGTAATGCCCACGCTAGGGTGTAACACGTCTTTTCAATGGCGATGTAGTTGATTTCACAACTGGTGAACTTCTTGCTTACATAGTAAATTGCCCTTTCTCTCTGGTCGGGCTCAGTCATTTGGCCTAACATGCTGCCCATGGAGGTTTCTTGTACCGTTAGGTAAAGGATCAACAGATATTCGAGTGTCGGGGGAGCCAAAATAGGAGGGTTCAACAAATACTGCTTTATCTTGTCAAAGGCCGCTTGGCACTCATCTATCCATTCTATCTTCATGTCTTTCTTCAAGAGCTTGAACAGTGGATCATATATGGCGGTCAACTACGCTATGAAGTGAATTATGCAATTGACTTTGCCTAGGAAGCTGCAAATCTGTTTCTCAGTTTGCGGTGTTGGCATGTCTTGGATGGCTTGGACTTTTACTGGGTCTACTTCAATTCCTCTTTGGCTGACTATGAAGCCAAGCAATTTCCCCGAACTAGCTCCAAAGACGAACTTGTTAGGGTTTAGTCTTAACCTGTACCTGATAAGGTGCTTGAATAGCTTTCTTAAATCTACCAAATGATCCCTAGTAGTACGGGATTTGGCAATCATGTCGTCCATGTAGACTTCAATCTCTTTATGCATCATATCATGAAACAAGGTTATCATTGAAAGAAATTTAGACCCCTTAAAACAACAATTGTATTAACCTAGTTGATTAGCCAAGTGATTAATTTAGTCAAATTATGCAAATCTAGGTTATCACAATCAAAAAATCATATCAAGAATATATAGCAGCGGAAATATAAATAACACAATGATATGATGACCTAGGAAACCACATGGCAAAAACCTGAGAGGATTTTACCTAGCTATCCTCAAGGTAAATTTGAATCCACTATACGAAAGAATCAAAGTTTATACAAAAGGACTTACAAGCTCCCCGCTTGACTTCCTAATGCTACCCACCAGTAGAACCTATTGACATGACCACGTGCAAGCTCCGAATCCACGGACTACTTCTTTCTTGGATTCTCCACTAGATACAAGCACCCACGCTTGTTTTTCTTTAAACTTCAATGGCAGCAACTGAGTTGATCATCAAGATGTTGAAGTAATCTTTACCTTGAAAACCCTAAGTTTATGTGAAGGAAAGCTCCTCAAGGATCTCACAAGAGATTCACACAAACCGCAAAATATGAGCAACAAGGACTCCACTCCAAAATGTGGCTAGGGTTTTCTTTATATACTAGGAGAATTAGATCTGAAACCCTAATCCTTAATGGGCTTGGGATGAGTTGGAAATTCTGCAGAAAAAACATTCTGCTCGAGATTCGATCGATCAAGTCTAATTTTTGATTGATCGAGCCAGGCCGAAAGTCACTAATACTTCTACAACCTCTCGATTCCAACTTTACATAAAATGCCCACACTTTGAGCAAGTCTAAACAAGACTAACAACCTGTTTTGGTCATGGTTTGCCAACAATACACATTAGAGTTCTAAATACATAAATTCCTAAATATTTAGAACCTAACAAACTCCCCTTTTGGCAATCCGTGACAAAACACAAATTAAAAGCTCAAAGTTTACAAATAAAAGCCCTTTACAAAAATAATGCTCATAACACAAATTCAATCCTAACTACTATCCATCAGTTGCAAGTATAGACAGCAGTTCAATTGAATCAACCTGTGTATTCCTGAAACACTAAACAAAATGCATAAACGCATGTGTGACAGAAAAACAATAAATCAACAAATAAATTCTTGACTTCACAAAACACAAACAAAGACATATATCATGAATAACTCATAAATATAAATCAATGAGCAGTGAACAAGAAACAGAAATAAAAACATAAGCAAACTAACTCTCCCGCTAAGTTAGATACAACAAAAAGTTTTTATTTAAATTCTCCTATTTCAAAAATAATTTCAACTCCCCCTAAACAAGACAAACATGATTACCATAAATCAATAATTTCTCCCCCTTTTTGTCACGTATTGACAAAGACAACTCATACAAAGAGTAAACAATCACCATACGTAATAAATGATAAGAGAAAATAGAGAATCAAGGGGACACAAACCACTTCAACTCTATAGAAAAAAAGAGACAGCTCCCCCTATGAACAACAGAGGTTTAAAAAAAATATCCCCTATAAAAATAGGAAAAACAAAACAAGTTTTTTTGGAAAAAACAGTTTTGGGGAAACTTTAAGAGGTGGGGAAAATAAAAACACACAAACCAAAGTTAAAAACTAAGGTGAGGATACACATGAAGAAAAATATTCTCTCTTTCAATAAAATGCAAACATGGCACTATGTGACCCATAAACAGTTGCATGAGTAGAAAAAATATTTGCACATTGATTATCCATCATATCTCTTAAGAAAAATATTTTCTATAGTTCACACATAAAAAAGGAATATACTAGAAAGTACATAGCTCAAAAATTAATCAATCAATTGTTTGATCAAGTTGAGTACCCAATGTAGCAAAGTGTATGCATGTTATGTGGGAAAACAATGAGAGATATGACTGCAAAGCTGCAAGATGGATACAGAAACAATGCAATGCATGTGAATCCTAAACACAAATGATGCATGGAAAAAAAAGTTTTGGTCAAAACATAGAAACTGAAAATTTTTCAGTTATGAACGATCGAGAATCGATCAAACATCAATCGAGTCAGATAGACTCAAACCAAAAAATTTTAATTGCAATTTCGATTGATCGAAAAACAGGTTCGATCGCTCGAAAGTCTGGAAAAATCAAAATTTTGAAAAACAGAGCATTTTAATGCAGAAACTCCTCAAAGCACATTGTTTTGTAAAAAATGCATGAGTATAAGACGAAAAGTTTTTCAAAAACACTTGAATTCAACCCAGATCTTCGAAAATCAAGATTTTCAATCAATATGTCCTCAAAGCGCAAACATTAAACACATTTTGCATTAAAATCAAGGAACTTTTAATCTTGGATGGCCTCAACAACATCACACACAATAAAATGTACCAAGTTTAACAAAGAGTAACTTGTGTAGTGTGCAACTAGCAAAAACTTGAGATACATGTGAAGTGATATGTGAATAGAAATCAATCACAAAGTCTACAAAATTCATCACATTGAATTTAAAAGAGACTATCACCTAAAGAGTTACATCATATAACTCCCACATTTCCTAGAACAAAATCTTGCAATTACGTAAGTTTCTTGAATTTTGCCTCATAATATACACACCAATTTTAATTATGTGATTTGGTATCAAGCCTAATAGTACACACCAATTTTAAGCATTTAAGCAATTAAACTAAGGCTACACCTTATGTTCTTTTTGTGCATGTGCTACACTTTCTCGAGCACAGAATCTTAGGATATGCACTAAGGTGTTCATGATTGGCTAGTGAACAGTGGTGAGATGGTTATTTATGCATTTCTCAAAAGGATCAAGTCCGACAGTCAAATAACATTTGACTTCAAGATTAAGACAAAATGATAAACACCATAAACATCTTTCCCACACAACATGCACTACAAAGTTTCAACTAGTCAAGTGCAATAAATAAGCTCATCAAAGCTAAACAAGGTACATAAACCTGTTATGTAAAGATAAGGTGGCCAACGTTGATATCAACTCCAAGAAAAATTAATGCAAAACAAATAACGAACTTTTTGGTTTAAAAACAAATTTTATGACCAAAAACAAAAGGCACACATTATGCTAAATGAACAATGCAAAGCAATGCATGATAGTGCTTTACTAAGCTATAGAGGGTACACAAACAAGAAATGTCAATTTCTTAATTAACCCTTGAGTACATGTATAAACTAGTACATACTCACACAAAATCAAAAATAGCTTAGCACTTATATAACACATACTATTCAAGTTTCTCCACAATGTCAAGCATGTTTTAAATTAAGATAGAGATATCATAACTCATGTAATCCTCAAAAAAACAAGACACAAAATAAAATATTTTTGTCTTTTTGAAAATTTTCAATGTTTTTGGATTTAAAAAAAAAAAAAAACAACCTAAAAAACAAAACAACCAAAAACAGAAACAAAACATGTCCACAAACAATTGAAAGAATTAAAATAGGGACAAGTCAGCAACACTCACCTTAGAGAATCTTTTCCCACCCATTTTGCACGAGTCTTCGGCTTTGTAGGTGAAAATCCATGAGAAGCAGAGTGTATTTGAGGAATTACACCAATCTTCTGAGAGAGACTGAAATCCTGCAAATTCCTTTCATAAGCCAACAAGCTCAAATTTTTCAAAAGAACATGAAACAATTTATATGGACTTATGGCAGGAGACATATCATCACATATCCTAGATTGAAACACAGAATGTTTAAATTTCAATTTATGACAATTAGGACAAATGTGACCATGGACACCACAAGAGTGGCAAACAGGAACAAATTTAGGAACATCAGTATTCCTAACAACAAATCTAGTTTTAGATTTTGGTTTTTTGTCTCAACAAAGAACAACTTGGTCTAATATGACCAACAACACCACAAAGGTGATAGGTAGGCACAAAAACAAATTAATTATGCTCTCTAATAGTAGGTTTAGACTTAGGTGTAGAAACTTCAGCGTCTACATCAGAACTTTTACCCTTGTCTAACCTATCAAAATAAGCCTTTTCTTTATTATTCCTCTTGAAAGGAGGGATATAAAATTTTTCAGCTTTAGGCTTAAGAGAAACAGAAACACTTCTGTTATCATCAGTAGGCTTGGTACTAGTCAAATTTTCAATTTTAGCTTTAGATTCAGCTAACTCTTGTTCCAAGCTTTTCATCTTCTCATCTTGAGAGGACATTTGATTTCTCAAAAAGTCATTCTTTTTATTAGACTCATCCAATCTCACAATCAAATCCTCTTTTTCAAGATTAGCCAATTTTAACTCTTCTTTGAATTTCTTAGAAATTTTCAAAGATTTAGATAATTCCTTACGAAGAGTTTCAAAAGCATCAAAAAAATCAACAGAAACAATAGTGTCATTTTTATTCAAATCATCACAAACATGAGCAGAAAGACACTTCAAATTATTCATGATAATAGGGGTTAAGGATCAGCTCAGAGATCAAAAGATCTACAGACAAAGAGCTACCCGCTCTGATACCACTTGAAAGAAATTTAGACCTCTTAAAACAATAATTGTATTAACCTAGTTGATTAGCCAAGTGATTAACTTAGTCAAATTATGCAAATCTAGGTTATCACAATCAAAAAATCATATCAAGAATATATAGCAGTGGAAATATAAATAATACAATGATATGATGAGCTAGGAAACCACATGGTAAAAACCTGGGAAGGATTTGACCTAGCTATCTCAAGGTAAACCTGAATCCACTATACGAAAGAATCAGAGTTCATACAAAAGGACTTACAAGCTCCTCGCTTGACTTCCTAATGCTACTCACCAGTAGAACTTACTGACACGACCACGTGCAAGCTCCGAATCCATGGACTCCTTCTTTCTTGGATTCTCCACCAGATACAAGCACCCACGCTTGTTTTTCTTTAAACTTCAATGGCAGCAACTAAGTTGATCATCAAGATGTTGAAGTAATCTCTACCTTGAAAGCCCTAAGTTTATGTGAAGGAAAGCTCCTCAAGGATCTCACAAGAGATTCACACAAACCACAAAATATGAGCAACAAGGACTCCACTCCAAAACGTGGCTAGGGTTTTCTTTATATACTAGGAGAATTAGATCTGAAACCCTAATCCTTAATGGGCTTGGGCTGAGTTGGAAATTCTATAGAAAAAACATTCTGCCCGAGATTCAATCGATCAAGTCTAATTTTCGATTGATCGAGCCAGGCCAAAAGTCACTAATACTTCTATAGCCACTCGATTCCAACTTTACATAAAACGCCCACACTTTGAGCAAGTCTAAAAAAGATTAACAACCTGTTTTGATCATGGTTTGCTAACAATACACATTAAAGTTCTAAATACATAAATTCTTAAATCTTTAGAACCTAACAACCATGGCTTGCTGATAAGTAGCACCCGCATTCTTTAAGCCAAATGGCATGACATCATATGCATAGGTTCCCTAACAAGTGGTGAATGTTGTCTTAGCTTTGTCTTCCTCGACCATTTTGATCTGATTATAGCCTAAGAATCCATCCATGAAGGAGAAGTACCTATTGGTAGCGGTATTATCCATCAGGGTATCACTATGTGACAATGGAAAGTTATCCTTGGGGCTGGCCCAGTTCAAATCCCTATAGTCGACACAAATGCTTATTTCCCATCTTTCTTAGGCACAGGAACAATGTTGGTGACCCAATCTGAGTAGGCTATCGTGGTAGGAAACTAGTTTTCAATTGCTTTTCTACTTCTTCTTTATTCTTCAAAATGATCTCAGATTTCATCCTTTGAAGGGTTACTGCACTGGAGGGCATTCTAGCTTAACTGGAATTCTATGCGTAACAATCTTAGTATCTAACCCTGGCATATCTTGGTAAGACCAAGCGAAGATCTCTCTGCATTCCTTGAGTAGTGCTGTAAGAACATGTTTCAAGTCTTTAGGAAAGTTTACCCCAATCTTGACAGGTTTTTCATTCTCGCCTTCGTCGGCAAGGTTAACCACTTCTATCTCTTCTATGTTGGGCTTGGACCCTTCGCTCTCTTTGTTTAGAGCTTCTAAAATATCGTGAGGCAAACTCAGAATTTCCTTTAATCCTTCAGCATCATGATCCAACTCTATGGTCTCATTCATGTCATCAATATCCTCATTATGGCAACAGGACAATGTACCAGCTTGGGAATCAGAATAGATCCTACAGAACGGAACATATATAGAGAAACATAAGATAATTTGCACACACATATTCATAGGAAAGAAAAGAGAGAGACAAATGCAAGGATTTCCTGAATAGTATGTTGGATAATTTCATTAATGGGTTATAGATAGAGGGATAACAAAGTTCATGCCTAATAATGATACCAGGGAATTTTTTTTTTTTTTTTTGGAAATAAACTGTGGAAATGCAAACAACGAATGTAGAAAGAAAGAAATAAACATGCAAAACAAACTAGATATGCTATTCCAACTCTTTCAAGCAATTGGAGGACCCAACCGCATGACGATGGAATACTCCTTACTTAGTCGATGCAACCATAAAGTAGGGCTCAATGGTCCAATGGCCTATTGTCTCACCTGGCACATAGGGCCTAATAGTAGAAGTCAGATTATCCCTGAAGGATATGATGACATTCATTGAGAATTCCTCAGGGCATAAGCGAATGAGACAAGCTAGATCTGATTCCTCCTAGAATAATTCCTGTGCCATTTTTGACTTGATGACCTCAGTCGAAGCCGAAAAAATGACCCTGATGTGGGGGATAGACATTCCTTGGCTAGTGCACTTCCTTTTCTTTCTTCTGGAAGCTTGGAAGAGTTCTTCATTGGAGGGGTCATAGCCTAGACCGAATCCTCCTTTGTAGTTCGCGAGTTTAATCAGAGAAGCATACCCATGTCCTACGGCATCGAGGTGTTGGACTAACTAATAGCCAAATTTGAGCATCTCTTTAGTAGCCATTAAAGTAGTGGAGGGCCATGCTGACTCGAGTACTGAAACTCTGGAAATCATGGAGACTAGCTTGAAACTGTGGAAAGTTGCTTGCAGAAAGGCATTAGCACAAATGTAGGGGATAAAAGTCTCCTTGAAGATGGTTAGGGGATCTTTAGCCATAATAGTGATCATATGATCCTCGGAGGGGAACTTGAGCCTTCGGTGAAGGGTAGAAGCAATTGCACCTACCGCATGTAGCCAAGGCCTTCCTAAGAGCATGTTATATGGGGAATCCACCTTGATGACTTGGAAGATGACCATGAATGACCTGGGACCAATTCCAATTGAAAATTCAATCTCACCTTGCACTTCTTAAAGAGTGCCATCAAAAGCTCTGATGATCATGGTGGTAGGGCGAGTAAGAGAAGTATCCACATTCAAATGCTCTATAGTAGACATCTGGCAAACATTCAGGGCTAATCCATTGTCAATTAGTACTTTGGAGATGATCATATCTTCACACTTTACCATAATATGCATGGGCAAAGTATGCTCTCTACCTTTTGGTGGTAGCTCATCATCTGTAAAGGAAATCTTGTCGGTGGCTAACACCATTGAGACCATATCCTTAAAGGAAGATTCTATGACACATGTAAGAACATATGCGTCTTTCAAAACTTTCAAGAGAGCCTCACAGTGGACATCGAAGGATAGCAATAGTGCCAAGATAGAAATCTAAGTTGGTGACTTTTTTAGCTGCTAAATCACACTGTATTCTAAGTTTTTAATAATTTTCAAGAATTGCTCAGCTTCTTCGGTTATAACCCTATTCCCGACGGGTTTGACTGTACCCTTGCCAATCTCTTTCATTCTCTTTTCTAGCTCCTTGGGAGTATAGCAGCGGACACTCCTAGTAAGCCCAAATAAACCTGAAGAGATATTGGAGCAGACCTCCTCTTTTTCAGCATGAGTGGAGATCAAGGACACATTGTATTTCCAGGGGACATGATGGTTATCATCTTATGGGAATGGCTTCAGCATGCGAATGATAACACCCTCTTGAGTTTGCAAATTGGACGCTATGGAGGATATCTTCGGATTAATAACCACCAGACTTTGCAGAATGGCTTTAAAGGCTTTTAAGCTGGATACCTTAGAGATTCCTAAGGCAAGCTTCGGCAAAATAAGAGGATCAAAACCTCGAGTGGTAGAGATAATGGCGATTCCCTTCTAAATTGATGATGAAGCTGGCCCTGCAATCACAGCTAATGTAAGAACCAAAGGAGTGAATCCCTTGATGGTTGGTGGAGTTTGCCTTTTTCGTGAATTAGATGACTCCGAATCCGCAGGTGATTCTATGATCTCCTTAATGACTATGGAAGAGGGAGGTACTAAAGTAACCTTACCAAGGAATTTTTGTAGATATTCGTCCCAATCTTTCCTTGATCCAACTGATATAGCATTGTAGCTAGTTCCTAATTGGGCAGCTGGAGGACACAAGCTGGCTACCATACAATTACCTCTTTGTACAACCTTTCTTTCAATCCAGATAATACCACAGTTGGCTAGACTCTGAACCTATTCTCGAAGTACTTTACAATCAAATAGGGCATGCTTATCTCCACTATCATATAATGAGAAGATTCCCCAATCAAATCCTGGGGTTCCCATGCCCTTAAGATCAAGGTGGCTCTCATGGACCAAGGCTTGGAGCATGGCCTTCCATAGGAATGATGGCGAGGAGAAATCCGAAACTCTTTCTTCCACGGCAACGATGGCATTCACATTCCCTTCCTAATAGGAGGCAAATGGTTGGTGATGATGTTCAGAGCAACCACATTGTCAAACTGTATCAACTTGTTGTCAATGAGATCTTGGACATGGTTTCTCAACTGGTAACATTCTTCAAGGGTATGCCCTTCGGCCCTAGAGTGGTGTTCACACTTCTTGGATGGATCAAAGCCAAGTGATGGACGGCCTTCCTTAGGCCTAGCAAACATCGGGGTCACTAGCTTCCTTCCTAGCAGGTAAGCATAGAGATCTGCCATAGGTATGGGTAATGGAGTATACTTCCGGCATACCCTCCTAAGGGGACGAGGTGGGTCTGGCCTCCTTCTCTAATTAAAGGCTCGGTTAGGTGCTTGAGTAGACTGAGCCTGTTGCTGATAAGGTTTAGCAGTTGGGGTTGCATAAGCAGAAGTAATACCCCTAGGCCTTTCTGATGCATTGTCAACCATATGAATATTGGCTTCCTTAGTCTTACAGCTGGTCATTTTCTTGACTTGCTATTCAACCATAGGACTCAAAGACTTAGGATCCATGATCTTCTTGCTCCTAATACCCTTGTCAATACGCTCCCCAATAGGTATGAGGCTAGCAAAATAAGTGACTTGGGTGCTAATCCTCTTCTCATAATAAGAAGGCTTGAGGTTGTTAATGAACCATTTGATCATCTCATTTTCCATCGTAGGGGGTTGCACTTGTGCGGCTAGCTCTTGCCACCTTTAGGCATATTCTCGGAAAGATTCCCCACTCTTCTTCTCTGTTCTCATAAGGACTGTGTGGTCGGGAACTATCTCGATGTTGAACCTGTAGTATTCTAGGAAAGAGTCGGTCGTTTCCCTTTAGCTAGAGGTCTTTTCCAATCTCACATACCATGTGGCCATGAGGCCGGTCAAACTATTAGGGAAAATCTGGCAAAGCAAAGGGTGATTATCCCTATAGCGAGCCATCTTCCTATAGAACATGCGCAAGTGCGCGCAAGGATCTCCTAGTCCATCATACTTAACAAACTTCTGTGCTTTAAACTTTGGAGGCATAACGACTTGAGGGAAGTTGGTTAGACTATCTAGGTCAACGGTTCCACGGGCACTAGAGCCCTCTATGATACGAAGCTACTCAACTAGAGTTTCCACTTGGCTCTTGACTTGGCTGTACCCAAATTTGGGGTTCTTATCTTTAGAATGATCTGTTTCTTGGTCATTGCCCTGAGGCGGTATATTATGGCCCTGATCCTATCCTAGTGGGGCTGATTTTCATTCTCAGTTTGGGGACCTCCCTAATTATAACTAGAGGAGTTTTGTCCTTCTCCTACAACTAGTTGTTGCACCATGCGAATCATTTCTACCATTTGCTCCTTTAGAAGATCAATTTCCTATGCATTTTCCTCATGGGGAGAGGTACCGCTAGTAGTCATCTCTCTTGCGTGAGACCTAGTGATGATGGGATCAAGAGGTGGTGGTAGCCTGTACTATTTCTTTTTAGCAATCTTTTGATCCTAAGAAAGAATATGAGGTGAAAGAAATGAGGTGCATTTGACAATGTGGAAACACAACACCAAATCAAGTTAGTTTATGCCCTTGCTATTTAACATGCACCTACCATTTTCAGAAAAATTTGGCTTTTGCACCCTTGATCGAGTATTTATCATGGTGAGTTTCTACTATGATGCAAGATTAATGCACAGGATTGACAAGTAACCGAAACTTTCATGACATGCTCAACAATGCAGGAAGGACCCTTCTTTTGATTACATGCTTGTACAAGATTTGCTTTTACAATGTTGGGTTCATCGGCTTCAATAGTGGGCCTTTTACAATACAGGTAAATGCAATTATGAAGAAAAGCTCTACTTCTGACAATGCAGACTTCTCAAGGAAGCTCTTGGACACTTGGATTTCTTGGTAACTTGGACAGCATGGATCTTTGGGACCTTTGGATCTCTTGGGGGAGTCTTTCGATTCTTGACATCTAGGACCTTTTGGCAACTGGCACCTCTTGGTAATTTAGACAACATGGATCTCTTGGACCTTTGGATCACTTTGAGGACTTAGGTCTCCTAGCAATCTTTCTTTTTTTTTTTTTCTTTTTTTTATTGGGATCTTCCTTGGAGAATTCTTAAACTCATGATATCTTGGGACTCTCGACAGTTTTTCAGCAGCATCTCCTCCTGGGAGTTTTGGTTACTTGCCAGAGATTTTATCTTTGTACAATTAGGTGACGGAACCAATTAGTGTATGCATGAGAGCCCTTGTAGGGTTGTAAACCCTTAGGGGTAAGGTATGATCTAGCATGTACAAGTAACAGGATTGCTTTCCCTAGGGGTTTAATCTTGGATGATGTGCAGGCAGGATAGAAAGAACCTGGAGTAAAGCATAAAGGCTTTTTCAAAAGGAAAGCCCTGGAGTCCAATGCCAATTTCTGTGTTTTCGAAAGCCAATGTCCAAAGATTATGGTTTTATCAAAAGCTCTAAAGGCTAAACTCTCATCATTCCTTAGTGAAGTTGTCAGTCTGTCGACGCTCGACCTCGATCGGAGTGAAAAAACGTCGTTATGGGCCTTCGTTCGACCACCTGCTATGGTGACGCTCTTATACGCATACGGCCTGTTTAAAGCCCATCTTGATTGATTGGTGCGTGTTGTTTGTGTGGTGCTTCAGGTGCTCTCTCTCTCGGTGGAAGAAGGTATCTACTTTGGAGGTGTGGCAGTATTGTCCAAATTTTAAAGGATTTCCAAAGGTAAGTGAAGTCGCCACCAATCATTGGGTTTTTCTAAGGTGAGATTGATTACCTGTTTCTAGTTAATTTTATTACCAATCCTACGCTAAGAAAAATGGCATTTTTCCTAATCTAATGTGGATGGCAAAAAATATTGATTCTTGAGTTCGAAAGTTTGGTTACGTGTGGGGAAGGTGCTAGGTACCCTACAACGCTTGTCCAAGCACAGTCCTTTGTTTTGGTAAAACCTTAATTTTTGAAGATTGGCAGTAAAAACATGATTTTGGCATTGGCTTCTGGGGCTTTGCATGCATAGGGGCTTTAAGGTTTGGCTTTTGAATGGGTGTGGTCCCAATCTATGCTTTTGAATGCTTACATCCCTATAGTATGACCCAAAATATAGGTGTAGGAAAGTAAACAGGGGTCGCCATACTCTAGAGATGAGGACAAATGGTAAATGACATGATATACCTAATAAAACCCATCTAAGAGAGAAATAAGGGAGGAAGGAAGGGGGTTTAAAAGAGTACATAATCAAATGGGAGAGGCTAGACACCTAAATCTACTAAACATTGCAGCTTGGCTTATATTTACATGCTCGCATCCTCGCCCTTTTTGCTTGTGCATGGGAGATTGTGCCCTAGCTCCATGCATCCTTGCTCCATGTGTGTACATGCAAAGGCAAAGAGAAGAAACTAGTAGGTAAGCAATGGAAGTAAAAAGATGCAGAAAGCATATGAAAGAGGCATAAAGCAACTAAGCATGATAGACATGGCAAGCAAAGAAACAAGAAAAGAAAGCAAACAAGTGGGAAGGCGAACAAGTAAGGAAGAAAACAAAAGGTGGTGTCCGCGAGAGACAAATGTAGGTTTGGATTGAATGTACATAACTTCATTGTGTTAAAGCATTGACAACACACTAGAAAGCAAGACTCATGCATGGACATGTAAGCAAACGTGTAATGATGCATAAAATGCCAATGGGTGGCACAAACAAGCATGGTGAGCATAAGATCATGTGGAGCAAAAAAGGGAAGGGTACGCACTGAGCAACCTGGCATCCGAAGATGCCTCCCAAAATGGTTACATCTGAACTTGGCGTCATGGGTGTCAGATGTAACCACACAAGGTCAAGCCCGCAAAGGGCTTCAAACATGGCAAAGCCTACAACAAGAGAGGCTAGCACAAAAGAGATGGCATAAAGCATGTAGAACACATCGATCTAGGCATGTAAACACACTGATCTACACATATAAGCATGGAAATGCGCATGTAAGCATGTGGATATATTTATGCTAGAAAAATATTTAGAAAGTTAGTAGCTAAAAAGCTACATCCATACCCCTAAACCCCAAATCCAAGGTGTAAAACCAAAGAAAAGAAGATTGGGTGTAAGAACAATATCTTGTATTTTAGGTGAAGAGAAGAATCAAGAGGCTTTGATGTGTTTTTTGTGCTTGGAAGAGAGGAGGAAGGCTTAGAATTCATCCAGGTAAAGAGCAAGGAGCCAAGGATTTTTTTTTTTTTTTTTGGTTTGGAGGGTGCCTGGGGCCCTTTATAACCCCAACGCGATTCACGAGGCAAGGGTTGCCACCTTCAAAAGGCCTCAGATTGGGTTGATATTGGAGCCCCTAGGAAGATCTTTACTTCCCATTTCTGAAAAGCTATGGAACTTGAAAATTCAACAGTCGAATCAAAAGTTAAATCTCCCAGAAGTTAGTCGTGCATCAATCAGTGCGTTATCTTGGTTTTCATGAAATCTCAACCATTCTAACTCTGATTTCAACCCATGAATAGTTTTTGAACTGAGAATTTGATAATCTTTGCAATGGCCTTAGTTTCAACCTGTTCTGATGGCTGGATCAAAATTAGGGTTTCTAGAGCTCGCCGAGAGTAAACTCCAAGTCAAACATGGTCAAAGTTGCCAAAAATCTCCGAGAAGCTCGGGTTTGATATAAAGCCATGAAAAAAGTTGTTTTGTAAGGATTTTGACCTCGTTTGACCATTGGTCAACCCAGGGCTGACTAAGGACATTTTGGTCATTTTTGTTGAAAAGGCACTTTGGGTGCTCCAATGTCCGAATGGGTTATGCCACGTCATTTTGAATGTCCTCGAAGCTCCACGGAGAGAAAATAATATTTTTGGATTTTTCGGGTCTGGCACGCAAATTAAGGGCAGACAAAATACAATATCAACACTTGAGAGAATTGGAGAGGTTGCTTATAAGCTGGATCTAACTGCTAGTTCTGTAATCCACCCAGTGTTTCATGTCTCCTGTATAAAGGCTATGTTGGGATAGCACAATGTGTCTATGCCTCTGTTGGCATCCTTACACCTGTGTGAATAGCTATTCTTCAAACCAAATCTCTAAAGCATTGAAATAGGACTATCACCCAACATCTCATTAAGTGGCAAGGAGGGACTGCAGATGATGCTACCTGGGAGGATTTGTATCTTCTTCAATAGCAATTCCCTCATCTTGTGGGCAAGATGTTCTAAATACGGAGGTGTTGTTAGGATACTGACTGTGTTGGTCTTAGTGGTGTGCTTAGCTGTGCCTATAGTTGTAATGTACTTAGCCATGTGCAATGCATGTGCAAGGTGTAATGCTTGCTGTTGTTTTTCATTGTAGCAATTAAGTAGTTAGTTAGTGCTGAAGAGGTGGAGACAGTTAAGGGAGTTAGTTAGAAGGTTGTGAGTGAGTTAGTAGTTAATGGTTTGATAGTGTGCACTTGGCAAGATCATGATTGATTGTAATTGTATATAAATAGAATTGTTGAATAAGAATGGATAGGCATAGAATCAACCACATTTCTCTTTTCTATTCTTCCCTAATCCTTTCTCTGTTTTGGAGGTGGTTCCCTTGAAGTAATTGACATCAAACTTCTCCTATTACCTTCTCTAGTCATCCTAATTCCCCCTGGTTATCAACACTTCTCTATTCATCCAAATTCTCCGTTTCTGTCATCACCCTTTACCTTCCTTCCACTTTTTTGATTGGCCAAACATTTAACATCAGGTTAGGTCTACAAGCACAATGAGTCACATCAGGTTAGGTCTAAACACATTAGGACTGAACCATTGGCACAACATGTCACACCATTCATCAAAATCTTCTCTTTACTTTTGTTCATCTCTCTTTTCTTTCTCTTTTTTCCTTCTTTTGTTATCTTCTCATCATTTTTTCCTCTTCTTTTCTTTTTTGCTTTCACTCTTCTCTCTTTTTTAATTTTTCATCTTCTCATCTTCTCATCATTTCTTTTTCTCTTCTCACCTTTTTCTTACTTTTTTTCTCTCTCTCTTCACATCTTCATCTCTATCCTCTCTTTTTCTTCTTTCATTTTCCAATTCCTCATTTCTTTTTGGATCTTCATCTTTTTTTTTTCCCTTTATTTTCAACATCTCACCTTTTTTTTTTTCCAATTTTCTTTCCCATTTCTTTTTTGACTTCTAAAAAAAAAACATTTTCTCTTTAGAGCATTAGCAAAGAAGAGTTGATTAGGTCATGGGTTCATTATATTGTTTTCTTTTTATGGGGGCACATATTAATAGGCAATGATAGAAGCCTATTATTGTATGTTGGAAGCAAGTTTTTGATGATCATGTTAATTTGATCATTTTCATTTGGCCTATTAACCATCCTTGAAACTTTGTTCTTCCACCTCATCATGTACTTAGAAAATGTCTTGTTCAACCCTCGCTTAGTAGTCTCTCAAAGTCACATTGATCACGGTGTTGAAGATGAATTAGTCCATAAATAATTCCACTAGCTCATTTCATACCTTAGTCTTGCTCGAATCCAAGTTTTAGTGCCATCTTGAGGTGTTCCCCATGAGAGACATATGGAAGGCACATAAAGCTTGCTTCTCATCCAATCCCTTCATTCCAACAAAGCTTAAATATTGTTGAATATGTTGTCTTGGATCACCACTTCATCAAACTTTTCAGCGTCAGAAATCTTGAACTTGGGTGGCAATGGCGCCAATGGAGTTGGGCCTAATCCACCCATAGTATACAAGAAGTCATCCATCCTTTGGGCCTTGTGAAAGGCTTATTTCATCTTTTCCATCTTTTCCTTCATCATGGTGATCTCAACTGCTATTTTGTCTATCTTGTCTACCTTCTTTATCTTGTTAGGGTTTCTACCTTCTTCCTTCTTCCAAACAACCTAGGTGATTTCCCAATTGTGCCGGCATTTCTCCTTGCTTAGCCAACATTTGGGTAATCTTCTCAATTGCCTTATTAGTAGCTTCAACCATGTCATCTAGTATAATAGTGTCAACTTCCTTTAGGCGACTAGAGGTAGGTGATCGAAACCAAGTGCACTTAGGAAGTTCTTCAGAGTAGGAAGTGTTATTATGCTTGAAATAAAATTTGATCAAATAAATACGTGCACCAAATGTCTTTTAAAGTTTTGTCCCAACGTCATAATTAACTTCTCTAGCTTGCATCAACTTGTGGACTATATGTATGCCTTATTCGTATTCTAAGTCTTGCATCATTTTTCTTATCTTGGACTTAGAAATAGAATGAGCTATGTCGATGCCTCATGGCTGCTCGACCACCCATTGCGGTAGCTCTTGCACACCTTGTTTCTCAGTATCTCATTGCGAGAATGATATGGAGGTGCATCATACCTCGGGTATGTGATTGGAATCTGAGTCAATTTTAAGGAAATTACCAAGGGTAAGTGAAGCCACCACCAATTATCGAGCAGGACTTCTTTTCAGTTGAGAGGACCTATGATTAGGTTATGCTAGCTTTTAGAGTGCTTAGGGACCTGCCTCATGAGCTTTCTTATTCTGCGATGATTTTGGATGACCATGACTATGGGAAAGGCTCCTTTAAGGGCTTCATAACGGAGGACACTGATTATGTCACTTGGTTTCTACAGTCCTCAGCTGGACCATCATGGATGATTGCCCTGTGAGTGGTGATAAAGTGCTCGTTGGCATAGCACGCGCTCATCGGGCTTTAAAGGTCCACTTGAGGCTTCATGTAGATACCCTACAAGCTAGGTTGAGAGATTTTGAGGGCACGGCCGCCGCTAGAGAGGGTTATGTGCAGGAGGAGATTGCCAAGTTTCTAGCTCGAGAGAGGGACCTATTGCAGATAGAGAGGGAGGCACATGTTATTGCCACACAGAGAGAGAGAGGGGCCTACTCTTGGTTGAGATAAGCTTGCTTTATGGGTACATCAGCATTTTGATTGGCGAGATGAGGGTAAAGGATGCTTGTACCTCCTACACCTCATATTCCTGGCAGAGATCCTCCTATTCATCAACATAAGTCAGAGTATATACCTACTTCTCCTAGACCGACTGGTAGTTGGGGATATGCCCCCTTGGATGATTGAGCACGGGGCCTTATACTAGATCAAGCACCATTTCAAGCTTCGAGATATGCCCCAGTCTCTTCGGCGGATAGAGCCAGTCATTCTATAGATCCCATTGCGGGTGATGATGCCAATAATAGCAGTGCTGGGCATCTTGCTGATGAAGCCATTAGAGATGGCAATTCCCCTTAGGCCAGCCATATATTGTTGTACCATGATGATGTAGCCCTGTGTGGGCATGTTTCAATTTTTGTTCTTTGTAGACATTCTTGTATTTCGTAGAGATTGCCCCTAAATGCATCTTTATATTGCATCTTGGTAGGATTTAGACATGTATGTATCATATCGCCTCTCAATAGGCTCATAATATATGTGTGAACATTGCCTCTTGGTAGATCGTACATGTATATTTCTAGATATCACCTATCAATAGGCTCTTAATGTATGTATGAACACTGCCTCTTGGTAGGTCTTACATGTTTGTTAATATCGCTTGTCAGTTGGCTCTTAATGCATGATTCTTGATATCGCCTGTTGATAGGCTCCTGTGTATGATTTGACATTGCCTATTGATAGGTCCTATATGTATGTTTCTAGATATTGCTTGTCGGTAGGCTCTGGATGTTTGCATGAACATTGCCTCTTGGTAGGTCTTACATGTCTATTTCTAGCTATCGCTGATTGGTAGGCTCGAATGCGTGATTCTTGATGTTGCCTGTTGGTAGGCTCCTATGTATGATTTGACATTGCCTCTTAGTAGGCCTTACATGTATGATTTTGGATATCGCCTATTGGTAGGCTCGAATGTGTGATTGGCCAGTAGCACCTTAGCATTTAAGAGTCAATTGAACCACTGTGGTCACTTCATACGTCATTTCATTCTCATTGCACTATATTTTCATGGGTTTACCAATAAATTTTGATGTTGATTGACCCTTTGAGGGGTATAGAAAGAGGAAAGACCGCATAAAATAAAGCTGCCCTAGTGTAAGTTTTATGCGGTTCTTATCATGAGAGTAAAGGATCTTGGTGGGATGGACCCGTTCTTGAGCTTATCCATTAGCAAAAAATGGACTAAATTGCACAAAATAAACTGCCCCAATGTAGGGTTTTACGTGGTTCTAAACTAATCGACCTTCTCGAAGCAGGATTAGAATCTCACTTGACGATATGGGTTTCTTGACAAACCTAATGATGACCATGGATTTCCTTTGCGGAATTTTGGTCTTGCCATGCAACGAATTGCACTAATTGTCTTGGTTATTGAATGAATCAATTGATGCTTCGAGAAAATTTCCCTTGAGGAATTAATCGTTGCAATCTCCATACCATGTTGGATGGATTGCTATTAGTGATTGGGAATGGCCCTAACACTGTCCCATTAAATGTCTTGATGACGAGGGCTGAACCAACCCCTGAATTGAGTGAACCGAGTTTTAAAAATGAAGTTCAAGATATTTCAAGATGGTAGACAACACGCGCAAAGATAAATTTCCCCAGTGTAGACTTTGTGCGTTCTCGGCTGTGTGAAAGATCTTTTGAAATACAAGTTTGCTGCTAAACTTGTCGTGCACCACTGTTAGAGCAAAGACCAAGGGAATCTTCACTCTAGAGCTATCTAAAACCCTTAATCTTTTGAATTTAATCTCAGAAAAGGTGTGGGTTTATGCTAGGGGGTTGAAAAACCTTGGCACGTGTCCTAAGTATTGAGGCTATTGGAGGCTAGGCCCTTCATCCATTCCACTTTAAGCTTGGAGATCGGGCCGGTTGATGAGCCACAATTGGCTTTTCATCACCTTCAGGCTGACGTGGCCGAGAAGGATGAGGCATTGAGATTTGCTACTGTAGAGATTGGCACCTTGCAGGCTTTGCTTGTTATAGAGAGGCAAGGTTGCACCTCGAGTCTAAGTATGGAGAGGGAGTTGGTTTGCCTTCGACATTCATATGGCCGACTTAGGGAGATTGCTAGAGAGCTAGGCTATGATGCCACAAGGTTACTTCATACCCATTCTTCAGATGATCTGATTCTTCTCTTTGGCTTCAAGGTGCTGTGCAAGACGGTGTTAGACCATTTGGGCCATGTTTGACTTGCTGGAATCTTTTCTGTTTCTTTTCATTTCTGCACATGAGCAATGTAGTTAGTATTCCACCATTTATGGAAAGGTCTATCATAAATTGCTAAGCAATTGAGTACAACCTTCCCCTTTTGGGTTTTTAAAGCATAGTCTAGTTTGTAGGGCATGCTTAAAAATGGAAAACAGGTGGAAACAAAGATGTTTTTCCGTATATTGATTATCAGGAGATATTTATGTTTATAAGATTTATGTTTTGGATGGATAATGATGAATGCATGAAAGGATTAGAAAGACATAAAACAGGCACATTTAATGAATATGTGTGCCAAGATGGCTGCCTATGTACCTTCACTGGGAAGGATCAGGTCATCATGTAGTTCAACTGATATTTTTGATTGCTTTAATTTTTGCCTAGACTGCCCTTTTGAGTTTTTAATCTAGCAGGCTCCCTCACACTCTTTCTTTTGCTCTCCTTTTGCATAGACCGCCCGTTTGAGTTTTCAATCTACCTTGATGAAAGGGAAAGACTTTTTCCAATTATAGTAGACATATATATATATATATATATATGAAAGCAGATAAAGGTGTAGCAAAAATTAAATTTAGCTACCTTGTGTTTGCATTTGAAGGAAAGCTGTAAAGCATTTGAGAAAAGCAGTAAAGGATGTGAGGAAAGCGATAAAGCATGTGAGGAAAGTGATAAAGCCCTATGAAAATACCTCACAGCCTCCCTTTCGGAAAATGATTTTTTGGAAAAATATTTTTTTGCAGTTTTGAAAATAGTCTACTAGGATATAGTAAAAGCCTTTTTCAAAAGGAAAGCCCTGGAGGCCAATGCCAATTTCTATGTTTTTGAAAGCCAATGTCCAAAGATTATGGTTTTGTCGACGCTTGGGCCGTGAACAGTTGGAAAACCGTCGGGCCTTCATTCAACCACCTACTGTGGCGAAGCTCTTGTGCGTGTAGGGCCCATTGGACACCCCTCTCGATAATTGTGTGGTTCGTACGGACCATCGAGTCCTCTCTCTCGAGGGAGGAAGGTAGGTCTACCTTTGGAGGTGTGGCAAGAATCTTGGCCAAATTTTAGGTGATTACCAAAGGTAAGTGAAGTCGCCACCAATCATTGGGCTTTTCTAAGGTGTGATTGGTCACCTGTTTCTAGTTGATTTTATTACCAATCCTAGGCTAAGAAAAAAGGGCATTTTTACTAATGTAATGTGGATGGCAAAAAATCTTGATTCTTGAGTTCGGTAGTCTGGTTACGTGTGGGGAAGGTGTTAGGCACCCCATAACGCTTGTCCAAGGATAGTCCTTTGTTTTGATAAAACCTTAATTTTCGAAGATTAGCAGTAGAAAACATGATTTTGGCATTGGCTTTGGGGGCTTTACATGCATGGGGGGCTTTGTGGTTTGGCTTTTGAATGGGTGTGGTCCCAATCTATGCTTTCCTAAGGCATTCAGGCAAAGTACCAGATTTCCACAGCAAAAATCCAACGACATGTCACCTTACTTTCACGGCAAAAATAAGGCTTCGCTTTGCCATAGGTGACATGGACTGTGACAATCACACCGGAAAGGGCGAGCAAGTATATATATACATACATCATGTATAATGCAAGCACACAAAGCAGGAAAGTAAATGCCTACATCCCTAGAGCATGGCCCAAAATATAGGTGCAGGAAAGTAAACAGGGGTCGCCATACTTAGAGATAAGGATGAATGGTACATGGCATAATATACTAATACAACCTATCTAAGAGTGAAAGAAGGGAGGAAGGAAGGGGTTTAAAAGAGTACATAACTAAATAGGAGTGGCTAGCGTGAAGGACAAATGTAGGTTTGGATCGAATATCCATAACTTCATTGTGTTGAAGCATGGACGACGCGCTAACAAGCAAGACTCATGCTTGGACATGTGAGCAAGCATGTAAAAATGCATAAAAGCCAACGGGTGGCACACACAAACATGGTAAGCATAGCATCGCACAGAGCGAAAAGGGAGGGGTATGTACGAAGCAACCTAGCATTCGGAGATGCTTCCTAATTGGTCACATCCAAACAAGGCCTCATGGGTGTCGGATGTAACCAAACAAGATCAAGCCTGCGAAGGGCGTCAAGCATGGAAAAGCCTAGAACAAGAGAGGCTAGCACAAGCATAAAGCATAGACGCAAGCAAGCATAGACATGAAAATAGGATGATCCATACCCTTTGATGTAGGCCTTGGTTTATGGACGATGACAAAGATCATAGGGTCTAGATTGGGTCCTAAAATTAGGCCAAAATACAAGAAAATGCGATAAAAGGAACAAAAGGGCTACAATAGCACATAGCATTACAAACAAGGTCTAGGCCTAAGCACATAAACATGGCGTGAAGCATGCAAGCACATAGATAATGGCATAAAGCATGTAGAGAACATTGATCTAAGCATATAAACACACTGATCTACACATATAAGCATGGAAATGCACATTAAACATGTGAATATACATCTAAGCATGTAGATATAAACATAAAGGCATGGGAGAACACAAACCCAAGCATACAATCATGTGACCAACATGTATATCTAAGCAAGCCGGAGACATAATATCAAGCATGTGAGCATGTAGACCCAAACATCAGTACATGGGAAAGAAAAGATCTAAGCATCTAAAGCATGGCATAAAGCATAAAACATGTAGATGAGGCAACTAACACATGAACAAACATGGAAGCATATGAAAATAAGCTAAAAAGCATGCTAAAAGCAAGATAAAGCAAGAATCATGCTAGATAAAGCAATAAATCATGCTCTTAAGGCAAAAAGAGCAAGATAAATGCTAGAGAAAGATTTAGAAAGCCATGGGTGTGGATAGTAGCTAAAAATCTACTTCCACACCCCTAAGTCCCAAATCCAAGGTGTAGAACCAAGGAAAAGAAGATTGGGTATAAGGACAATACCTTATATTTTGGGTGAAGAGAAGAATCAAGAGGCTTTGATTTATTTTGTGAGTGTTTTTCTATGTAAAAAAGTGTTTGGAAGAGAGGGGAAATGTGTAGAAAATGTCCAGGCAGAGAGCAGGACCCAGGAAAGTCTCCTCCTTTTTGGTTTAGAGGTGCCTAGGTCCTTTTATAGCCCTAACAAGGAAAACGAGGTGGCACCACCTTCAAATGATCTTGGATGGGCTTGATCTTAACACCACTGGAAAGATCTTCCAATTTCTAAAAAGGTATGGAACTCAAAAATCCAACGGTCGAATCAAAAGTTATGGCTCGGGAAAGTTAGTGGTGCATCGATTTGTGCGTTAACTTGATTTTTGTGTTATCTTGGCCATTCTAACTCCAATTTCAACCCATAAATATTCATTGGAATGATAATTTGATAATCTTCACAATGGTGTTGGTTTTGACTCGTTCTGATGGTTAGATTAAAATTAGGGTTTTTGGGGCCTACTAAGAGCCAACTCCGGGTCAAACTTGGTCAAACTTGCCAAAAATCTTCGAGAAGGCTCGGGTTTGATGTAAAACTATGAAAAGTGCTGTTTTGAGGGGATTTTGAACTCATTTGACTTTCAGCCAACCCAAGGTTGACTAGGGGATTTTTGGTCATTTTGGTTGAAAGAGGCACTTTGAGTGCTTTGGTGTCTGAATAGGTTGTGCCACGTCATTCTAAATGTTCTCGTGGCCCCATGGAACTAAAAAGTTCTAAGGGTATGTTTGCTAACTATTTTTTCTCCTTTTTTTCATTTTTCAAAAACAATTTTCTATTTTTGAAACTAAAAAGTTTGTTTGGCTACCCAAAATGGACAAATAACAAAACCTGTTTTCAAAACTCAATTTGTGAAGGAAAATGAAAACATGGAAAATGTTATTTTCAGTTTATAATTTTCAAAAGTCAATGAAAACACATATTTAATTTAATAAATCTGTCTCATTTAATGAGTTAGCTTTAGAGTATAAATCCTAATAACAACATATTTTAGTATTTTTGTTTTTTCAAAAAAACTATTTTTTTTAATTTCAACTAACCAAATATGTTTTTGAATTCAAAAATACAAGAAATTTTTTTTTTCTTTATATTTCCAAAAACAAGTTTTTGAAAATAAAAAGCAAAAACTGTTACCAAACATAACCTAATATTTTTGGATTTTCAAGGTTAGGCCGCAAATCGAGGGCGGACAAAATACAGTATCGACACTATATATATTGTTCCTAGACCTGATCTAGGTGGCGACTCTATTTTCTTTTCTCCGCCCCAGTCCACTTGGCCAACGCGTACTCCCCTCCCATTACACCCACAACAACATCTAACTTCTGATTTAGATATAATAAGATAGACTCGAGTACATCTAGTAGTATCATCATCAACAATGGACAAGAAATATCTAAAACCTTCATGAATTGGAACTGAATGGGGTCCCATATATCAACATGTATTAGATCAAAAGGAGAATCACAGAAATTATTATTGAATGGAAAATGTAACCTTTTATATTTTGCCAAAGGACATACATGGCAAATGTCATTACAAGAATTAAAAGAAACATACAAAATGTGTTGCAATGGTAACTGTAGACATCGCATTTTGTACCCGTTACGACTCAGGCCCCTGTTCCCCAATGATGCTGAAATTCTAAGACCCAAGGTTAGTTTAGGGCCTAATCAGACTACAAATTGACTTAAGAGTTATTAAAATGGAAAATATAACTCTTTAGTGAGAAAAAAAAAATCTATTTTTGAAAAATAATGGCCAAAGAAAACCCACAGCTTGCATATACAAGCTTGAACTTGCATACACAGCCTCAAAGCTTGCGTACGCAGGCACGAGCTTGCACACACAAGTAGGGTTTTAGAAACCTATGAAAGATGAGTTTTCTGCATTAGAGACTAAGGTTTGGAACGAATCCCACATATCTAGTGTTAGGATTGGTGCCCTTAAATCCTATTGTAAGATGCTATGAATAATATTAAGTGTGACATTGTGTTTGACATTATGTATGACTTAATATTATGTTTAATAAATTTGTTTTATTATTATCTGAAATAATGGTAACATGAATATTCAGACATTATCATATAGTCCATGAGATGCATAGTATGTGATTTATGTGAAGAGTCACAGAAGATATAAATCACAGGTTCTTTGTAAACTCAGAATTATAGTTCGTAGTCGGTGATGAAATTGGGCATTTCATCTGCGAAGACTATAACATATCAACTACGATGATTTGTCTTGATCATGGAAGTGGAGACTTCTAGTTGATGTATTAATATGTTTTAAGAGTTAAGACATATTGAACTGGACCGCTGTGAGATTTATTATTCTCTTAAAGACTGTCAAATGAATAATAAATCTCACGACTTGTATTTGCATGAACTCTTAATCCTGAGAGAATAATGAACCTGATCATGAGGTGTAGGTTGCTTTGATATATCAGGAGTGAGATCTACAGTTATGATCAAAACCTCAGTATGTTGGGCAGCCACATTTAGTGTTGATGGAACATGTATTCTCAAGATGGAATTCATAGTCTCTTAACGGAGATATAAAGTATTCCCTTGAGATAAGTTTAATGGGTTTGTTATTCAGAGAGTTAGGCCTAACCACTTTAGTAAGACTAAAGTATATATTTATGGAATTGGATTTCATAAATATATAATGAATAACATTAAAGGATTAAACCGGGTACTCAAGGATTAAGATGTAGTAATTTACAAAGTGGCAGCCTACATTAATGACTTTGTATTACTACGAATATTTTATGAAGGGGTTACATGTATAATAAAGTCTTGGGATATAATTTATAGATAAGACCTAGAGTGCAACTATTTTTATATAGTGGTATTAAAAATAGTTAATGGTAACTTTGGACTTGTCAAGAGTTGACAGAAAAGCCCAAGGCCCATTGGAGCTAGTTTCTTATTGGTCCCTTTTGGTCCCACTCCAAGCCACACACTTAAGCCCAATTGGTAAGGCCCAAAAGGTCGGCCCAATTAGATAAATTGGTTAGATACAAAGGGAAAAACGTACAGAAATATTTGTGACAAGAAAACATCATTGAAAAGTGGTGCATGTGAGTTTTTGTCACTCACAAGTCATCCCTTTGTTACCAATCGAGAGACCACACATCTTGGGCGTTAGTGGAATTGGAGTGAAGATTAAAAGTAGTCCCAAGTGCTTCAATCTGAGTTTTGAAATTCACCGCTTCAAGGTACGATCTCTTGTTTCTCTAATTCTGAAATTTACTTTGTACGTGTTATCAATATCGAATGAAGTAGATCCGTTTAAAACTTATTTTCCGCTGCATTTATCTTTATATCCATCATCTAGGAATCATTCCAAACACCCCATTTTCACAATGTAAATAGCCATACGTGGTACCTTTTCAAAGATCACAGAAAATCCTAAGGGAAAAACCTAAGATTCACTAGAAATAGTAAATCATAGAGGAAGTTTTTCAAAAAACATACTCAAGTCAATTTTGTTTGATTGGGGCCTTTTTTAGCCTTGATCTTTGAATTTTAAGATTACTAATCGCATTTTTATTGATTTGTGAATAGATTTAATTGAGAGAAATAATCAAAAATCAAACCTAGGACCTTTTTTCTTTGAGGGTTTTTTTAAAAGCATTTTCTTTCATTTTTGCTTTTAATTTTGCTTTTGATCTTGTTTATTTGCTTTGTTCATGTATAACATGTTTGTTTAGATTAGGTTTATGCTTTCCTTATGTTTTGAGCATGTTAGGATGTTAGATTTAAGCCATTATGTATTTTTCTGCTTTTTCGTATCAGGGTTAGGGTTTATGGCGTGTCTACATGCACGTGCTTCTTACATGCCTACGCAGGCTTGAAGTATGCATATGCAGGCCTATTTATGTACACACATACTTGTGCCCATAAACCCTAATTCAAGTTCTCTACTTTTGTTTCTTCTTTTATTTCACATCATATGCCTCTATTTTAACCTTCTTGTATGCTTTTGAGTTTATGTTTCTTTGTTCACATGTTTGTTTGTCTTTAATATGCTAGATTAGGGTTTCTTTTATTTTCTTGTTTTAATACCATGTAAATGCATTCACATGCCCATTCATTAATGCCATAGGTGCTGAGATGCAGCAAGGTAAGTGAGGTTAGGCATACATTAGTATGAAAATGCATTTTAATGACATAACATGTTTGTTTAGTGCTTGATTTCATGTCTAAAAGTTTAGAATACATGTGATGATATATATTTTTTTCCATGCCTTTCTTTTTGCCTTGTTTTGTGGCTACCTTGCTTGAGATAACATGTTTGGTGATAGATGTATGCTAGGTTTGAGTGATAAGCTTAATAGATATATGCTAGGTTTGGGTGATAAGCATGATAGATGTATGTTTAGGGATGTTTGATGCTATGATTGATTGTTAGATGTATGTTAGTGTGTGAATGAGTCTAGAATAACAATATTGGACATGCCTATGATAGGATTAAGACACAAGATATGAGACGAAGCCAACTTTAGAGTTGGGTAGACTTGGGTGCCTAACGCCTTCTCAATAATGTACCTAAACTCCGAACCCATATCTCTAGCAGTAAGATCAATGGTCCTTCCTCGAAAGGACGTTATATTCATGGTTCCTAGGCCATTGCAAAACTAGGTGGTGAATCCTCCATTGTGTCCATAGTAACAACTTATTCATTAAGGGGTGTCCTAGTCTAAAGTGCCAAGTTCTAGTTATGCTGTTTATAGAATTAACAAAAGAAGTAGGGTGAACAAACTTATGTTTGGAAAAATAATCTGTCAAAGATAAAAAGTTGATGCAATCTAATCTTTTGTAATAATTAGATTTGTGATGCACTTCACCTATTTCAATCGTCTTCCAAGATGGAAGGTCCTAAATAAAACAAAATTGAGAGAGAAAAACAAGACAGTAGGGCAAGGTTTGGGTAAGTTTGCTAATGGATAACAAATTGAAATAGAAAGAAGGCACACAAAGTACATTTTCTAGAACCAAATTAAAGGAAACTCTAACTAAACCCACATGACATACTTTTGCACTTTCTCCATTAGGTAATTCAACAACACACTTGGTTAAACTAGTTATAGAGGTAAACAAATTAACAAAACAAATTATGTGGTCTATGGCACATGTATCAAGAGCCCAAGTGGTACAACTGTAAACACTTCTATTTACTACTTTAGCAGCAAAAATAGAATGCTTTAAGCTAAAAGAAATAGCTGCAAGTGGAGTAGTAGTTGAAATATATTGGGCATAGCCATAGAGCAACTTCAGTAACAGTCAAGTTGCTTGGAAAACCTTGACTTGAGTTACAAATCATGACACGAATCTTCTGATACTGATCTGTAATGAATGGAAAGCATTTTGTGAAGAGAAAGACTATTGCATAGGCATAGAATCAGAGTCCATGGCCCTAAAATTAGCTCCAATTTCTGAATTTCCCACTTGATTTCCCATTAATTTCTTTCCCTTGGCCTTGTAGCGAGGAGGATATCCATGAAGCTTATAGCACTTTTCCATAATATGGTATGTTCCACAGTGACTACACATTGGCCTTTCTTTGCCTTTGTTCTTATAGGATTAGGATTTTCCACTAGAATTGTTAATTCCATAAGAATTTCTAAATCCACCATAGCCACCAAAAGTGTTGATCTTTGTTGCCAAAGCAGTTGATTCAACATAGGCTTGAGCTAAATGATCAATGGATTTTTGCCTTTCATCTTGAATTAGCAAAGAGTAGACCTTTAGCTGAGTAAAATGATTTGTAATTGAAAGATCTCCTTGAGAAATTGCTGCAATATCTTTCTCCAATTGAAAGAGTCTTGAACCATTATTTTGTGAAAATTTTTCTTTGAGATCTTTCAAGACTTCCAAGGTTGTGTCCTTGTAAATAACACTCCAAGAATCTTTGGAGAAACACAATTTAGCATCAAAGATACAACCATGTTGTTGCATCTCGCTCAAGCTTGGAAAAATAGAGGAATTTTCGCCATTGCAAGATTCAATGAAAGACATCCATCAATGAATCCTAACTTGCTTTTTACACCTAACGCCCTTTGCATCAATTTTGCCCAAGTAAGATAATTGTTAGTGACTAGAGGCTAAGCAACCAAAATTGAGCCTAGATTCTCTCCATAATGCAAATAGAAAGGATGAGACTCATCAATGGTGATTGTATCAGAAGTTGTTGCCATTGAAGGACTTTCAAATTCAGAGAAATATCTCCGATAGAAAAACAGAGAGAAAGGAAAATATCTAAGAAAACTCAAAGACCTTTGATACCATACAAAAAATTGATGAAAAATGTATAATGCATTGAAAGTTCAAAATGTGTCTAAAACACCCTTGAACGTTTAGACCCCAAATTATAAAATTACCAATTCAAGCTTATAATCAAACAACTAATGTGAGGAACATGAACATAAGCCAATCACAGAATTGATAACTAATCTATGCCAAATACAAACACATCCATAGCAGTAAATATAAGGCAAAGATAAAGGGAAGGAAGATGCAAACACACGGACAACACACGATGTATTATCGAAGAGGAAACCGAAGTCCTCGGTGTAAAACCTTTCTGCCGCCTTCCAAACGGTCAAATAATCCACTAAAGAATGTAGTTGGAATACATGACTAGCAAAAGACCCTCCAAGCCTAATCTACCCAAATACCTAAGCCCTCCAAGCTTCTTGCTCCAACGAGGTTACGCTGAACCTATTTCTTCTTCAGTTTCCCGGATTCCGCTATTAGACCACAGCATCAACCAATGTATATTGGTTCCTTTCAAACTGCTTCCCTTAGCACCAAATGAACCTTCTCACAGAAGTAGGTGTGGTAAGATAAGGATTTGGTCTGTTGGAAATTTAGATCCCTTAACACACAACCAGATTGAGTAGCCTAGTTAATTAGCCAAGTTGTTACTTAGTCAAATTAAGCAATTCTAGGTTAAAACAATCAAACAATCATATCAAGAATATATAGCAGCGGAATAATAAATAACACAAGATATGATCACCCAGGAAAACCAAACCAGTAAAAAACCTGGGGAGGATTTTACCCACCGATCCTCAAGGCAAACCAGAATTCACTATGAAAGAATCGAAGTTCATACAAAAGGACTTACAAGCTCCCCGCTCGACTTCCTAATGCTACCTACCAGTAGAACTTACTGACACGACCCCGTGCAAGNCTTTTAAATTCTATATGATAGTTTGTGTAGACTTTGTGATTGATTGCTATTCACATATCACCTCACATGATTCTCAAAGTTTTTGCTAGTTGCACACACTACACAAGTTACTCTTTGTTAAACTTTGTACATGTTATTGTGTGTGTTTTTGGTCTGACCAATCAAGTTTGAAAATACTTTGAGAATTATGCAAAACATTTTTTTTTTGCTTGAAAATTAAAAAAAAAAAAAAAAAAAAAAAAAGAATGGCTGAAATTTTCTTTGGAGAAACTGGGATTAAAATTGGGTTTTTGAAAACTCATTCCATCTCATACTCATACATTTTGTTTTCATTATTTAATGCTTTGAGGAGTTGTTTTTCAAAGTGAGGTTCGTGTTTTTCAAAACTGTGATTTTTCTCAAAATTTTTGTGAGCCTCTACCTAATTCAATCGATCCATTCTGATTTTCGATCGATTGAAAAAGTGCTTTAATTTGTTTAAAAATGACTGTTTCATTCGATCGATCGAATGTATTTTTCGATCAATCGAAAGTCGTGAATTAGGTTTTTAAAAACACTGTTCTTGACTTTTTCAAACACTTTTTCAAAAGTTTTTCAAAGTCTTTTCTCTCTCTCCGACTTGGCAAGCTCAACTGTTCAAATTTTTGTTGTTTTCCTCCGGATTTTTTGCAAGAATTCTCTTTCCTCAAGCCGGTATGTCTATCTTACCCCTCCTTTTTTAGTTTATTTACATATTTCATGCATTTTTCATGCATTTATGCTCAAAATTTCGGACCCTCTACTTTTTGGGATTTTTGATGATTTGAGCCTAATTTTGTGTAATTGATCAATGGGTTTTTGTGGGGACACACTATAAACATGTTCTTAATGGTTTAATTTGATCAATTTTGGGTTTTGGGAGAAATTGAAAATTCTAGGGTTTGTAATTGATCCGAATTTGGGATTTTTGTTCAATTGGGTTTAATTGATGAAATTGGCTTGTTGTTTTGATGAAATTGGTTATGCTAATCTGTTTTCAACAATGTGTGATGATCAATTCGTCAATTTGTTTCAAAATTATCAAGTGGTTTTTCAATTTTTTTTTAGGGTTTTTGTTAGAAACTCTATATTCGAGCCAATTTTGTGAAATATAACCTAATTCGAACTGTGGTTACTGCATTAGTTCATGCATCACAACATTGTTATTGTTCATTCATCATATAGATTTTGTTATATGTTTTTATTGTGCTAACTTGTAGTCTGCCATTGGTTTTGTTTTATTCTGGTCTTTTGGTTTTCTCTTTGTGTTTCTGTCCTTTCTTTAGCATCATTCCTAGGAAGACTAGAGCTCGCAGGACTATTCCCTCCTCTTTTCCATCCCCTCCTTCTTTTAACCGTGAGAAGTTTCCGGTGAGAAAAACCAAGAGATTTTTGAGAAGCTAAACCTTAAGAGAAAGATTTAGGCTGAGCATTCTGTTCTCTTAAATGAACTTGATCCTGCCATTAGGGCAAACTTTGAGCGTCGAGGCTGGTTACCCTTGGTGGATATTTCTGATCCTCCTCCACCTTCTGTCTTGATTAGAGAGTTCTTTTCGAACATCTCTATCTGCATCTATGATTTCAACACTTTGGTAAAGAGTTGGATACGAGGCGTAGAGTACACCATTATTCCCCGGGTAGTGGTTGATGCTCTAGGGGTACCTTTGGTACAGAATCATGTCTATCCTTATGATGAGTCTCCCGAGTTGAGTGATGTCTTGTCTTACATCACTGGGACTTCTGTCTAGTGGGGTTCTAATCCTAGGATCACCTCTGCTGAGCTCTCCGGGTTGCACTATCTGTTCTTTAGGATTGCCTGTCATTCTATCTGGCCCATTTCTCATGTTCACACCATTCCTCTTGAGAGGGGTGTATTTTGTACGCCCTGGTTACTGATGCTCCAATTAGTTTTCCTCATCTCTTTCTTCGTTCTTTGAATGATGTTTATAGGAGTTCATCTACTACTCATGCTCTTGTGCATCCTATTTTTATTCATAGGATTTTGTTTTATCTTGATCTTAGTGGCTTCCCTTCCTCTGAGCCTATTCATGTGATAGCTCCCATAGGTGCATCTTTTCTTAGACAGAGGGCCGCTCATCTTCGAGCTGGTTCTAAACACCTTAGGTCTGAGCCGTTTCGTAGCGCACCTCCTCCTTCTTCTTCTACAGGTCTTGCTGGTGAGGATGTTCCTGATCCAGTTGGTGATGATGCTACTACTGCTGATGTTCCTCCACCTCATTCGATTGACTTTGATGTTCGCCGTACCCTGGAGACTGTCATGACCGTTCAGGCAGCTCATGGTCATATTTTGGTGGACTTGCTAGATGAGATTCGTGCTCTGCGAGCCGACTTTGCGCGTCTTCATTCACCCTCACCACCTCCTTTTGATGGCGACTTATGATTGCCCTTTGGCATTCCGTCACAAAAAGGGAGAGTGGAGTTTTTGACTTGTAGAAGAGTTTTTGTAGTTAGGGGGAGACTTTTTGTTTTTGAGGAGCTTGTGGAGTTTTTAGATTGTACCTAGGTACTTCACTTTGTATATCATTATTTGGGATATTCATGTTAGGGGGAGTAACATTGATTGATATACATGTTATATTCATTGATTCTTGTTGCTTTGTGATTCACTGCTTATTGATTTATATTTATGAATTGTTCATTCATATATGTCTTTATTTTGTGTTGTGTGAATCTTACAAGAATGTTATACCTGTTGTTTTACTCTTTTCTATCACACATGCGTTTATGCATTTGTTGAGTATTTCAGGAATATACAGGTTGATTCAACAAAGCTGCTGTCTACACTTGCAACCGATGGATAGTAGTTAGGGTTGAATTTGAGTTTATGAGCATTATTTTTGTAAAGACCTTTTTACTTGTAAACTTTGAGCTTTTAATTAGGGTTTTGTCACGGATTGCCAAAGGGGGAATTTGTTAGGTTCTAAAGGTTTAGGAATTTATGTATTTAGAACTCTAATTTGTAATACTGGCAAACCATGATCAAAACAATATGTTAAGTCTTGTTAAAGTGTGCTCAAAGTTGTTTAATTATTGTAAAGTTGGAATCGAGAGACTGTAGATGCATTGGGGCATTTCGGTCTGGCTCGATCGATTGAAGAATAGATTCGATCCATCGAAAATTGATCAGATTGCGTTTTTCTGCAGTTTTCCAACTCAGCCCTAACTCATTAAACATTTAGGGTTTTATGTTTTTGCCCTAGGTATATAAGGCAAAACCCTAGCCACGTTTTTAGAGTTGCTCCAGTTGTGTTATTGCTCATACATTGCTGTTTTGTGTAAATCTCTTGTGAGATCTAAAGGAGCTTTCCTTTACACAAAGCTTAGGGTTTTCAAGATTGAGATTACTTCAACATCTTGATGATCAACTTGGTTGCTACCATTGAGGCTTAAAGAATATCAAGTGTGGGTGCTTGTAGCTGATTGAAGAATTCAAGAAAGAAGGAGTCTGTGGATTCGGAGCTTGCACGGGGTCGTGTCAGTAAGTTTACACACCAATTTTATTTATGTGAGATGGCATCAAGCCTAATAGTACACACCAATTTTATCATTAAGCAATTAAGCCGAGGCAACACCTTATGTTCTTTTTGTGCATGTGCTACACTTTCTCGAGTACAGAATCTTATGATATGCACTAAGGTGTTCATGATTGGCTAGTGAACAGTGGTGAGATGGTTATTTATGCCTTTCTCAAAAGGATCAAGTCCGACAGTCAAATAACATATGACTTCAAGATCAAGACAAAGTGATAAACACCATAAACATCTTTCCCACACAACATGCACTATAAAATTTCAACTAGTCAAGTGTAATAAATAAGCTCATCAAAGCTAAACAAGGTACATATGACATGATATGTGTAAATAAATTGACCAACCTTGTTTTCAAAAACCAAGAAAAAAATGTCAAACACATTTTTGCTTTCTCCTTTTCTCCTTCTTCTTTTTTTTTTTTTTTTTTTTTAAAGAGAAAACAAATAAATCCTAGAATGAAATGGATGAATGTAATGCAATGTAAATCCTAGAAACAAAACAAAAGAAACACAAAAAACCAAAGAACAATGGTCACAGAGGAATGAGCAATGAAGCACAAGGACCATGTCAAAAAGACTCAATTAGGTCGAGTCTTTTGCATCCAATACCTTTTAGATGCACCATGAGCATTGGAGTTCTTATTCACATTCGCATGATTTCTAACTCCAAAATTAGAATAAATGTTCAATGCCTTTACCAATTCACCAATAAGTGCCATAGGATCTTGTGCTTGAGGCACAAGCACCTTTGGTTTAGTTGCTCTCTTAGTAGCTTCAAGCTTGTAACAGTTAGGACGAATGTGTCCAGACTTTCCACAATAATGACAAATCCAAACAGGTTTACCATGCATCTTGTCCTTAGAAAGGGTAGGTTTAGTTTCTCTCAGATCAACCCTAATCTTCTTAGGAGGTGAAACTTCTACAGGTTTGACTACCTCACTCACAGGTGGTTTGACAATTTCACTCACAACCTCACTCACAGAAGTTTCAGAAGAAGATGAAGGAACAAAGTTCGTGGAATGTGGAGTAGACACAGAGATGCTTTCAACATATCCTATCCCAGAT
This sequence comes from Quercus suber, assembly GCF_002906115.3. Taxonomy (NCBI): domain Eukaryota; kingdom Viridiplantae; phylum Streptophyta; class Magnoliopsida; order Fagales; family Fagaceae; genus Quercus; species Quercus suber. Next base: position 923,373 of record NW_027069660.1, read on the forward strand.
TTATCAGAAGGATACTTTTGAACATTTAGCATGTGATCAAGTTTAGAACTAGCAGTTCTAGCAACAGATAAATCATGTTCTAAAGTTTTAACTTTATCAAGTAAAAGCATGTTCTCAGATTTCATATGGTTCAAAAGATCATTAGCATCAAATAATTTAACAAGCAAATTTTTCTTTTCAAGCTCAAGAGAATCAATTTTCTTCAAGCTAAGTTCAACATTCATAGCATCCTTTGCAGCAACTTTGCAAAGTTTATTATAGGCCTCTTGAAGATCTGCATCCTCAGAGAGTTCCCCATCAGAAGGGTTCTCATTAACAGATATGCTTTCATTGACTACTACAGTAGCAGTGAAAGAAATGAAGTTTCCATCCTCGTCACATTCAGACTCATCATCAGAAACCTCATTATCACTAAGGGTTACAGCCATAACTTTACCCTTATTTTTCAAGAATGTAGGACATTCAGATTTAACATGATCATACCCTTGACAACCAAAACACTGAGCACCCAAAGAATTGTTTAAAGATTGACCTACTTTTTCTCTAGGGTTTTCAAAGTTATTAACCTTAATGGGATCATTCTTCATAAAGTTTCTAGGTTCAGCAGTGTTTGTACCTCTTGCCCTTCTATTTGTATTTCTCAGAAAGTTTCTAAAATTCTTGGTAAGGTAAGCTATCTCTGTAGCAGAGACCTCATCATCAAATCCACCAGCCTCAACATCATCAACAGACTTAAGAGCCATTGATTTGGATTTGTTTGTTTTGGGTAAATCAGACTCATAGGACTGAAGAGATCCTACAAGCTCATCAACAAGGATGGAGTCCACATCCTTGCTCTCAGTAATGGCAGTCACTTTGGGTCTAAAGTCTTCAGTTAACGATCTAAGTATCTTCCTAACAATTTTAGGTTGATCATAGATTTCACCCAAATTAAAAGCAGAATTAACAATATCATTCAGTTTGGCATAAAATTCATCAAAGGATTCATCATCAGACATCCTAATGCTCTCAAACCTAGAAGTTAATTGCTGCAGTTTGTTTATCTTAACTGCCTTTGTGCCTTCATGCATAGTTTGGAGGATTTTCCAAGTAGTATGAGCAACCTCAACATTAGAGATCCTCTTAAATTCCTCCATAGAAACAGCATTCAAGATGGCATTCATAGCTTTGCTATTGAAGTCTGTTGCTTCTTTTTCAGAAGTTTGCCATTCACTCACAAGAGTAGTGGACTTCTGCCATCCGTACTCAATGGAATTCCAAACTCTCTCATCAATGGATTTCAGGAATGCTTTCATCCTTACTTTCCAATAAGCATAGTTATTCCCATCAAAGTGAGGAGAAACAACAAGAGAGTGTCCATGCTCCATGACAATAGGAGTCAAGGATCAGCTTAGAGATCAAAAATCTCAGACAAAAGAGCTACCTGCTCTGATACCACTTGTTGAAAATTTAGACCCCTTAACACACAACCAGATTGAGTAGCCTAGTTAATTAGCCAAGTTGTTACTTAGTCAAATTAAGCAATTCTAGGTTAAAACAATCAAACAATCATATCAGGAATATATAGCAACGGAATAATAAATAACACAAGATATGATCACCTAGGAAAACCAAACCAGTAAAAAACCTGGGGAGGATTTTACCCACCGATCCTCAAGGAAAACTAGAATTCACTATGAAAGAATCGAAGTTCATACAAAAGGACTTACAAGCTCCCCGCTCGACTTCCTAATGCTACCTATCAGTAGAACTTACTGACACGACCCCGTGTAAGCTCCGAATCCACGGACTCCTTCTTTCTTAAATTCTTCAATCAGCTATAAGCACTCACGCTTGATATTCTTTAAGCTTCAATGGTAGCAACCAAGTTGATCATCAAGATGTTGAAGTAATCTCAATCTTGAAAACCCTAAGCTTTGTGTAAAGGAAAGCTCCTCTAGATCTCACAAGAGATTTACACAAAATAGCAATGTATGAGTAACAATACAACTGGAGCAACTCTAAAAACGTGGCTAGGGTTTTGCCTTATATACCTAGGGCAAAAACATAAAACCCTAAACGTTTAATGAGTTAGGACTGAGTTGGAAAATTGCAGAAAAACGCAATCTGATCGATTTTCGATCGATTGAATCTATTCTTCGATCGATCGACCCAGACCAAAATGCCCCAATGCATCTACAGTCTCTCGATTCTAACTTTACAATAATTAAACAACTTTGAGCACACTTTAACAAGACTTAACATATTGTTTTGATCATGGTTTACCAATATTACAAATTAGAGTTCTAAATACATAAATTCCTAAACCTTTAGAACCTAACATGGTCGATGACCTCTCAAGGGTATGACAAGGGAGAGGAAGAGAGTAGAGGAATTTGTAGAGTCTCTAAGGTAAAGATTGGGGATGAGGCAATCTTATTTTTCTCTAGGGTTTCTCTCACAGAATTCTCTCTTAGAGCTCTCTCAAAATAGTGGATATAAGGGTCTATATATAGTGGTGTGTGTTTGGAATACGAAGAGTCAGTTTTTGCCAAACAGGGCTGATTAGCGGCTTGACCTCGCAGCTTGTCCAAGTCGTGAGTTCAAGTCGCAATGTAACGGCCTAGCCAGCCTAGGACTTTTTTCCTGCAGTGCGACAGCTTGTGCGACCCTTCAGCTCCCCATGGGTGCATCTTACATGCCTGCAGTTGGCGGCTTGCCAGTTGCGAGTCAGCCGCAAGTCCTAGCCGCGAACCCCTGCTTTCTTGCACATACTTAAGCTTTTCTTCACCTCTTCTCACACACTACTCTTACAATAATCCCACCTAAATACAGGGTTACTAAGTGCTAAATTACAATCAAATTGGCATGGAATAAAGCCAATAAGATGGTTGATAAATTTCAACCTTACAATCTCCCCCTTTGGCTATTCCGTGAGAAAACCCTAAAACAAACTTTAGACTTAACGCATGAGTTGGAAACAGTTGAAAAACTCACTCACACCTAACTCTAGAATCTGTGGAGCTTTAGAACCATAAGAACAAGTAACTCCTGAAACATAACAACACAATAGGTTCATTGTATGCAGAAAACTTGTAAAGCAAATGGAACAAGCACAATGCGATCAAGCACAATGGAATAAAGCAATAAACCATGGCAAGACCAAAACATGCAATCACTATAACCAAGTGATCACAATGCTCATTCACACTTGGAATGAACATCGGACATTCAAGATGACAAACACAAGACAAATCACTTGAATGACCAACACTCAATCAATGCACAATACATGAAGTATGTGCATCTAGGAAAAATCCTACAAAGGCACAAGAGTGACAGTACTTAAAAAGGAATGCATAGCATTAGGTTAGAAGTACTGATTTAACAAAGCATAAAGGCTGCATAAAGCATGGCACAAACCACAAAGGCCTTCAAGTGTGCATAAAACCAAACCCTTAAAGCTTACATAAGCAACGTGGGTGCAAAATAGAAATAAAAGCTTAAAACCTACAAATATAGCATGTACAAACCAACACAAAAAGAAAGATGTGCTAAACGCATACAAAGTGGATAATGAAATATAATATGATAAATGCTAAAGATAGACAAAAGCAATAAACAAAAGCTTGTTAACTGAAATCTCCCCCTTTCATTGAGCTCCCCCTGCCAACAGCATCTCCCCATTTTTGTCATGGAATAGCTAGACTTCATCATCTTCTAGCTTTCTCTGAATTTGATCCAATTGAGCTTGAGTAGAGGTGAACTTTGTGTCCCACCGAATGTTGAGATGGTGCAAGATAGATGAAAGTCCTGACATCTTTGTACTCAACTCATTAATAGATGCTACAATAGAGTCTAGCTTCTCGTCGGTGGAAAATGAGCTGGAGTGCGAACCACTGTGGGATGCTGAAGCTTCTGTTTTGATTCCTCTCTTGCTATGGCCAATGCTAGCATTGAACGTACCCATGTTGATTGGACATGGTTTTGGGCAGGAAGATTCATTTTCAGAGGGATGGATCCCTTTCAGTTTTAGAATCCTTGAAATGAGACAACAAAAAGGAATGCAAATCCTTGACTCTGTTCGTAGAACAATTTTGCGAAGGATATGAAATATATGTGCACATATATCAATCTCAACATTAGAAATCAGATCATGAAGGAACAGTGCACGTCCGAGGTTCATATACACTGTGCTAGATAAGGGATATAGGTTGTGAAACATAACAATCGTAAGCACCCTCAATTTTGGAGGAAGGGATGAAACACTGACTGAGTTCCCATTTGAGGAAAATTCCAGATCTTCTCCAAGAATAGCTATAAGTAATTCCTCATTTGGATGTAGATCATCATAAACTGGTAAGACCCCAAGTATTGGCCGGTTGATGTGTAGAATCTCTGCTAAGTATGTGGGAGAGACTGAGAAACTTTTTCCTCTAACCCAGCACTTAAGTTCGTCTCCATCGACAATTGCATTGGCATAGAATTCTTTTACTAGATTTTCATATGCATCATCAAGGTCGGAGAGGAGATAATTCCAATCCTTATGGGCAAACCATTGAGGAATGTTGGTGTCAAAGAGAGAATGTTGGTCAAAGACTCTTTCAATCAGTGGTGTAGCCTTTTTGAAGTAATTTTCATAAATCTGAAAAGTAGCATACGATCGAAACTTGTTTGGATCGAAAACACTGAATGGGGAATGAGTCCTTTTTGGTGTAGGGGAGAAATCATCAATTTCAATGACAGGTTCCCTCCCTTTGCTGCTACCTCCTTTCACAGCTGATCTCTTGAATGGAGACATTTTGACACTGCAACATGATTTAACACACACAAGAGACACCAGACAAGACACCAAACATTATTAGCAATGTGTTAGTTTCACACTATGGATACCGAAGAAAACCCTAAACTCTTGAGGTTTTAGGTTCAAATCATGACAAAGAGAATGAGTATACACCCAATAACCAAATTAGGTACACAAGATAGAGAAAAACAGTGTATATACCATCACAAACAGAGATTATAACCAGTAAATCAGAAACCCATGTTCAAACATGATAAACCACAAACCACAATAAATCTCCCCAAAACATGAAAAGATGCCCAGAGCAGTAGGTATGAAGGGAAAGAGAGAAAACCCATACCTTTTTTATGAAGATTTGAGAAGAAACGATACAGAGATGGATGATTTTCAAAGAAATACTCGGAGTGTTTGCGAGAGTGAAATGGGGAAGACAATGAACAGTCACAATAAGGACGAGGGAAAAACTAAAAACCATTTTAAAATTGTCTTCAAAACGTAAAACACACATTTTTCGCGACTAGATCAAGTTGCCAGTAAGTCACCAAGGTAAGCTGCGAAACACTATGCAGCAAGATTCTTGAAAAAATCTTCTAAGTGTTTTTCGCGACTGGAAGGTATATCCGTGAGGAAGTCGCGAGTTGAGCCGCGAAAATCTCTGTGTATCCCTCATGACTGGACCTTCCACCCGCGAACAAGTCGCCACATTGAGCCGCGAAATATGCAAAAAACACAAATTTTGAAAAAATTTCTTAATCTTTTTTGTGATTGGGATGCTGACTCGCCAGTGACTCGCAAAAACTCTCGGAGTGAGCTTCGCGGCTAGAGTATGAGACTGGACCTACCTGCGACCTAGTCGCCAAAACAGGGCAACACTGTTTTTGAAATTTTTGACTATTTTGTAAAAACAAAACACTTTCAAAAAACAAACTAAAACACTCAAAAATCATTTTGTGTTTGATCAACACAGATTGAGCTTGTGAAAAACACATTTATTCATGTACAATCACACAAATGAATATGGCATTCATTGAACATAGACTTATGTGTTGTGTATGGATATCAAAAATGAGATAGTCCTTAGTCTAATGTGAAACTTCAATGATCAATTCAATCAAGGCATACACAACTAGCACTAGATAATGTGACATATCTCAATTATAAAAACATGCATATATGACCTCCCACAAGCACTAGATAACAATTTTGTGAAGCTTTTCATTTGGCTCCATATTTAACATATCATTTGCACTTTTTGAGCAAAGAAAATCTCTTTTTGAGATAGATGCATGAAATTTTTGATATTTCAATTGATGAGTTAGCCTTTAGCTTTTTGGGCATCAAACAATTTATTTTGGTCGCTTTCTCTTTTTCTTAGTCGAATACTAGTATGTGCAACAGGCTTTTGCAGCTCTATATCTCTTTTCATTTGGAGATTTACATTTAGAGAGCTCTTTTAAGCATAAAAATAAAAAGTGAGAAGATATATAGGCATGAGTCTATGCATGTCTCAAGATCAACAAAACCATTCACTAATCATTCATGACAAGGTTGGATATCTATTTATAACAATCACATAAATTTTAAAATTTCTTCCACAATGATATTAGTGCACAAGAGACAAGCTAAACTCGTTAAATGCGCAAAGCCATTAGTACAAAGGTACAAGGCAAAACATGCTTTGAGACAAAAACTCAACAAAGCGGATCAAACTTTTTGGGTTTTCTACTTTTTATGTGTTTTTGGATTTTTTGACACAAAAGCAGTAAAAGATTGATCAACAAAAAAAAATGTAAAAAACAATTGAAGCAAAGACAATCACACACAAAAAAAATTCAGACAAACACAAGACACACAAAACAACCTAGAACACAAAAAATATCCTGGAAGATTGAGTTTAAGGAATGATACCGACACTAATTGTCTTACGCAAGGATTTAAACCTCGGGCCATCAAGAGGTTTGGTGAATATGTCTGCCTTTTGATTGTCAGTATTGATGAATTCTAGACATACTATCTTGTCCTCCACTAAGTCCCGAATGAAGTGATAGCAGATCTCGATATGCTTTGATTTGGAGTGCTGAACTGGATTCTTTGACAAGTTTATGGCACTGGTGTTATCACAGAACACACACATAGTGTCTTGAGAGATTCCATAGTCATGCAATAACTTTCTCATCCATAACAATTGGGCACAATAACCTCCTGCTGCAATGTATTCAGCTTCAGCCGTTGACAGGGATACTGAATTTTGCTTTTTGCTCATCCATGACACTAAGTTATTCCCAAGATAGAAGCACCCACCAGAAGTAATTTTTCTATCATCAATGCACCCTGCCTAGTCGGCATCTGAATATCCCGCTAAACACTCATTCGAATCTTTTTTATACCAAATCCCATAATTAGATGTGCCATTTACATAGTGGATGATTTGCTTAACTGCTGTTAAGTGGGATTCTTTAGGAGCAGCTTGAAACCACGCACATACCCCGACACTGAATGTAATATTTGGCCTACTTGTTGTGAGATAGAGAAGACTGCCAATCATACTTCGATAAAATGTTGGATCAATGTCAACACCGGCTGCATCAATGCTTAACTTCGCCAAGGAACTCATGGGAGTAGAGGTATGTTTCTTAAAGTCCAGACCAAATCTTTTGACAAGATTTTTGGCATACTTCTCTTGAGAAATGAGTATTCCATCTCTCCGTTGTTTCACTTGAAGCCCTAGGAAGTAGTTTAACTCTCCCACCATGCTCATTTCAAAATCGCTTTTCATTTCTTCCGAGAACTCGTGAGCTAGTTGATCAATTGTGGATCCAAATACAATATCATCCATGTATACTTGAGCTACAAGGAGGGATTTCTCATCTCTTTTAACAAAAAATGTTCGATCTACTTGACCTCTTTTGAACCCACGATCCAATAGGTAAGTAGTGAGACGATCATACCATGCTTTTGGTGCCTGCTTCAACCCATACAAAGCTTTCTTCAATCTTAGTACATGACCTGCAAAGTGAGGATCTTCAAACCCCTTTAGTTGTTCAACAAAGACTTCCTCATTTAGAAAACCGTTTAAGAAGGCACTCTTTACATCCATTTAGTACAACTTGAAATCCATGATGCATGCTATGGATAAGAGAATTCGAATGGACTCTAGTCTTGCTACCGGAGCAAATGATTCATCAAAATATATGCCTTCCACCTGAGTATACCCTTGAGCCACCAATCTAGACTTATTTCGAATAACTTTACCATCTTCATCTATTTTATTCTTAAATATCCACTTAGTGCCGATCACATGTGTATCTTCAGGCCTTGGAACCAATTCCCACACATCATTTCTAACAAATTGGTGTAGCTCCTGGTGCATAGACTCTACCAAATTCTCATCTTTCAGTGCTTCTTCTACCTTTTTAGGTTCAAATTGAGCAAGATAGCAGTTGTATGTTACATAGTTAGTAGTGTACTTTGGCCCTTTTCTCAAACGAAGTCCCTTGTTCACATCCCCAATAATATTACTTGATGGGTGATTGAGAATCACTCTTGATGAAGGTTTCTTGGAAGTTGAGAGTTCCTCATCACGAGAAATTGGGTTTTGAACTTCTGGAGGAGTGAGTGGACTTGAGACTTCTTGTATTGATCTAGTCTCTCTTCTTGATATAGGAGGTGTGGACTCCTTTTCAGGTGTTACTTTCTCAACATCATCACTTAGAGGCATATCATCATCATCCTCATTCTTCTTAAGTTTGAGCCCCTTTCCATCATCCTCAATTTCCTTTTCAGATATGGTGTCATCTATGACCACATTGATTGACTCCATCACCGTCTTAGTACGCTTGTTGTACACTCTATAAGCTTGGCTATTTGTGGAGTAACCCAGGAATATCCCTTCATCACTCTTAGCATCAAATTTTCCCAGATTTTCCCTATCATTTAGAATGTAGCATGTGCTCCCAAATACTCTAAAATACTTCACCTTCGATTTCTTTTTTCTCCATATTTCATATGATGTCTTCTTTGTCCCTACTCGGAAATAGATTCTGTTATAAATGTGACAAGATGTGTTCACAGCTTTAGCCCAGAACCTTTGAGGTATGTTTTTGTTGAGTAGCATGACTCTTGCCATCTCTTGGATCACCCGGTTCTTTCTTTTAACCACCCCATTTTGTTGTGGAGTCTTTGGACCTGAAAATCCCTTCTTGATACCATGCTCTTCACAAAACGCTTCAAATTTAGCATTCTCAAATTCCTTCCCATGATCACTTCTGATTTTGACTATAGGAACTCCTTTTTCATTCTGCAGTCTCTTGCACAATCTTTGCATTTTATTACATGCTTTGGACTTTTCTCTAAGGAATTCCACCCAAGAGGACCTTGAGAAATCATCAACTACCACCATAATGTATCTCTTTCCTCCTAGGCTTTCAGTTCTTGTAGGCCCCATTAGATCAACGTGAAGAAGCTCCAAACACTGTGAGGTAGCAATCACATTCACCTTATGATGGTTTGCTTTTGTTTGTTTCCCTAGTTGACATGCTCTACATATAGTCTTCTCCACCTTTCCAAACTTTGGGAGTCCCTCAACTGCCTCAAGGCTAGAGACTTTACATTCTTGTTTAAAGTTTGCATGTCCAAACCTATGATGCCAAATTTTCAGCATATCAACACGAGCACTTCTACACAAAATAGGTGCTGTAGGAACTACTCCATAGCAATTATCGGTAGTCCTATTTCCCTTCAAGACTTGAGTCCCTTTTTCATCAATGATTATGCACCCCTTCTTTGAGAATTGGACAAGAAAGTCTTCATCACATATTTGAGTGATACTTAGGAGATTTGCCTTCAATCCTTTGATGTATAGCACTTCTTTCAGTAGAGGTAATCTCAGTATTTCAACCGTCCCTTTCCCGAGAACTTGAGCATGACTCCCATCACCAAAAGTCACATAATCACATGCTTTCTCTTTAAGAGTCTTAAACAGTGATTTATCTCCTGTCATATGACAAGAACATCCACTGTCAAGGTACCATAAGCAAGAGTTAAATACCTTCAATGAGGTATGCACAAACATGCAAGCATGAGACAAGAATTCTTGACCATCAAACAAAAATTCCTTGTTATTTTCCATGCTTTTTCCAGATTGAATTTTCTTTTTCAGATTATCAACCTTTTCACATAATGTTCTATTTCTTCTTTTGTATTTCTCAATCAAAGAGTTAGACTCACATAGACTATCGTGTAGCTTATTTTCAAAGTAATTCAGCATGTGAATGAACATCCTAGCATGTTTCCTGGATTTAATTAACTCTAAGAGTTCATTTTTAGAATACCCTTCGAACATACTCATAGAGTCATTATTACAAACACATAAACCACAATTCAACATGACCCTTTTTACAGCTGCATCCGTAGTCAAGGGGTCTAGGATCGCACTCAGGTAATCAAACCACAAAGAGTGCACCCGCTCTGATACCAATTGAAAGTTCAAAATGTGTCTAAAACACCCTTGAACGTTTAGACCCCAAATTATAAAATTACCAATTCAAGCTTATAATCAAACAACTAATGCGCGGAACATGAACATAAGCCAATCACAGAATTGATAACTAATCTATGCCAAATATAAACACATCCACAGCAGTAAATATAACGCAAAGATAAAGGGAAGGAAAATACAAACACACGGATAATACACGATGTGTTATCGAAGAGGAAACCGAAGTCCTCGGCATAAATCCTCTCCGCCACCCTCCAAATGGTTAAATAGTCCACTAAAGAATGTAGTTGGAATACATGAATAGCAGAAGACCCTCCAAACCTAATCTACCCAAGTACCTACGCCCTCCAAGCTTCTTACTCCAACGAGGTTACGCCGAACCTATTTCTTCTTTAGCTTCCTGGATTCTGCTACTAGACCATAGCATCAACTAATGTATATTGGTTCCTTTCAAACTGCTTCCCTTAGCACCAAATGAACCTTCTCACAGACGTAGGTGTGGTGAGAAAGGATTTGGTCAATGACCTCTCAAGGGTATGACAATGGAGAGGAAGAGAGTAGAGGAATTTATAGAGTCTCTAAGGTAAAGATTGGGGATGAGGCAATCTTGTTTTTCTCTAGGGTTTCTCTCACAAAATTCTCCCTGGAAGCTCTCTCAAAATAGTGGGTATAAGGGTCTATATATAGTGGTGTGTGTTTGGAATACGAAGAGTCAGTTTTTGCCAAACAGGGCTAATTGGCGGCTTAACCTCGCGGCTTGTCAAAGTTGCGAGTTCAAGTCGCGACGTAACGGCCTGGCCAGCCTAGGACTTTTGTCTTGTAGTGCGACAGCTAGCGCGACCCTTCGACTCCCCATGTGTGCATCTCACGTGCCTGTAGTTGGCGGCTTGCCAGTCGCGAGTCGGCCGTGCGTCCTAGCCGTGAACCCCTGCTTTCTTGCACATACTTGAGCTTTCCTTCACCTCTTCTCACACATTACCCTTACAATAATCCCACCTAAATACAGGGTTACTAAGTGCTAAATTACAAGCAAATTGGCACGGAATAAAGCCAACAAGATGGTTGATAAATTTCAACCTTACATGCCTTAATTAGAAACTAATCATGTACATGTAAATTTATGCAAGGATTTTGCAACTAACTCCCTAAACTATACGAATCTTCCCTCCAAAACACTATTATGAAACAACCAATGAGCTACTGACATGTGGCCATAATTAAAACGAACTAACTAACACTATAACTAAACTACAAGTAGCTTTACAACTATTATAACAGTACAAGAGTAAAACTACTGTCGTTTACATATGTGCAGTATGCAATTTCTTCTAAAGCTATGTTCTTTGATGATCTTGATTCATGTGTTTGGCTTATCTATTGTCTTGACCTTCTGATATCGAGTTCAAACCAAGCCTACAATCAATGTTTGAATTCAATCTTGTAAAAAATTCCAAAAATTTAAGTTAAGATTGGCTCGACTTGGTACATTAGTCAAGCCGAACTCTATTTCAAACTCAAACTTAATATCAAACTTTTAAACTTGAGATCCAAAAAAAGTATATTATCAAGTCCATATTAATGCATATTATCAAGTTCATTTGGTTTGGATAAGTGGTTCTAGCTCCCAATTATTTAAAGGCTTGATAAGACATGTGTTTATTTTTCAAGTCTATATCAAGCCAAAAATTCTAGCTTTTGGCAACACAAAATGCTACTTTATATATTTTACCATCTCATTTTACAAAACATCCAATATCAATGATTTTATTTTAGCATTCAACGCATTAAAATAATATAAACAATATAATAAAATAATATATCCACTACAATAAACAACAACCACAACCACATAAAATATAATATGTTGCTTTAACATTTGGTTACTCCTCATCAACCACTGTAGTTGATGAGTTAAATTTTTTACCTATACCACCGCCAATGTAGCACATTTTTTCTATATCGTGTTGCTAAAATTAGCATTTTAGCAATTTCACACTACCAATGTGGATGCTCTTTTAAACAAATAAACATAAACAAGTTTTTATCAAGTCAAACCGAAGCTATTTATTAACAACTTGATTTATTTATAGTCCTATCAGCAACAACTTTCCCTGGTATTGAGACGCATAATCATTATGCAGTAAGCACAGCAGTAATGCTAAGATGAGGAATATTAAGGATTTAATAATTTATAAAACTTTTTTTCATAATTTTTAAATTGATTGTGATAAAATAATAGGAGCTTCATTTGGGTTCTCAACCGACATTATTATTATTATTATTATTATTATTATTATTATTATTATTATTATTTTGGGTTGTTGCATCAATTACAACATATCACGTTGAAAAGTTATTGTAAGCACCTTCCAATTTATTAAAGCAAAACTGAAATGATTTTCTTTATTCTCTATAAAAAAAAAATAAAAAATCTAGATAAATGAGATGTACTTTTTCAATATCAAGTGTAAAAAATCATCCATTGAATCATATTATAAGAACATAACTTTTCATGGATGCCCTAAGATATTCCTAACAACTAATTACAAGGAAGACAGAAAAAAAGCGTATAGACTTTATTGTTGATGCATATACTTGACGAGGGCTTCGTCTTTATTTTTAAATAATAATAACTTGTGGTAGTGCATGAACCACATTTTCTTTGCTGGGTCATACTTTATACCGATCCGATTCCATTTGTCGTTAGATTCTAAAATTGAAAGTGTTTCTTTTCTCTAGCAGACAAAATCTATCAAAGGTTGGGAGAAAAAGATTAAAAAGTCAGCCATGGATAAATATATGGATCTACCGTTTTGGCTTAAGAGAAGAAATGATTCCTCGGCATTTGTTCTTTTATTTATGCTCCCTGATAATATATTCTATGATTCCCAATGTTATTCTTCTTTTGTTATTTTCTAGGATGAAAATTTGCGGGACCAACCAAAACAAGAGGCAAAACCTTGAAAATAAAACAAATGCTAAACTTAGCAAATAGACCTTCCAACAATTTTGATTTCGATTTTGATTTTTTAAAAAGTGAGTGAGACTGACAGTAGATTAATTAGAAGGGTATTAGTTAAAGATTCAGGAACTTTTCTTAGTAACGCACTTGAACCAGGGGCAAGGCCCATTTGAAAATGAAAATGGTTTGAACTTTTGAAACTAGGGGCAAGACCCTCATAAGGGAGGTGTGTGAACATTCAAGATGGGTTTTGTAACGGGACGAGTAAAAGATTTTGATAGTTGAGATAAAACTTGGTCACTTTTTCTTCTTAAAAAAAATTGAAGTAAAAAGGAAAAGAAAAAAATGTGGACTTCTAAATGTCATGGCTCATTTTAAATACAAGTTCAAATAAATTTTACATGAGAAAAAAAAAATTTTCAAAATATGTTTAGCTTGCATTTTAAATGGGACATTGATTTTCATTTGAATTCTTTGATGAGACCATTTTCATAAGGCCTAATATAGCACAAGATGTGGACCAACCTCGCAAAATTCATGAACATCCTATGCTTAAGCCCAACTAAGGATGAGAGGATGAGATAAATGACTTGTAATTGGATCTAAACCCCCCCCCCCCAAAAAAAAAAAAAAAAAAAAATCGAAGAAATGAAATAAAGAAATGAAATTGGGCTTGTATTCAAATGAGGGAAGGAGAGAGAATGAGAGATGTGAATGATGTAATTGGGCATTGAGCATAGGGAAAACAAGAATTTTGAAAGATTTATGTAACTCATTCCAAGATAATGAAATGATACAAGACTTAGAATACGAATGGGCATATATGTAGTCCACATTTTGATGCAAGCAAGAAAAGTTGTTTAAGACGTTGGGTCTAAAATTTTAAAAGACATTGGGAGCACATATTTATTTGATCAAATTTTGTTTCAAACATAACAATACTCCCCACTCAAAAGAACTTCCTAAGCTCACTTGGTTTCAATCACCTACCCCTAGTTGCCTAAAGGAAGTTGACATTATTGTACCAGAAGACATGGCTAGAGCTACTAATGATGCAATTGAGAAGATTACCCAAATGTTCACTAAGAAAGAAGAAATGCTAGCACAATTGAGAAATTGCCTAGGTTGTTTGGAAGAAGGAAGAATGAAGAAACCCCAACAAGATAAGGAAGGTGATGAAGATGAAGTTAATAATGATAAGAATGGGAAGGCAGACAAGATAACTATTGAAATTGCCATGATGAAGGAAAAATGGAAAAAGATGTAACAAGCCTTTTGTAAGGCCCATTGGATGGATGACTTCTTGTATACTATGGGTGGATTGGGCTCAACCCCCCATTGGTGCCATTGCCACCCAAGTTCAAGATTTCTGATGCTAAAAAGTTTGATGGAAGTGGTGATCCAAGGCAACATATTCAACAATATTTGAGCTTAATTAGAATGAAGGGATTGTAGGATAAGCAAGCTTTGTGTGCCTTCCCTATGTCTCTCATGGGAAATGGCTCGAAATGGTACTAAAACTTGGATCCGAGTAAGACTAAGGTGTGGAATGAGCTTGTGAAATTGTTTGTGGACCAATTTATCTTTAACACCAAGATTGATGTGACTTTAAGAGACTTGAAGACCACTAAGTAAGGGTTCAATGATACATTTTCTGAGTACATGATGAGGTAGAAGAACAAAGTTTCAAGGATGGTTAATAGGCACAATGAAAAGGATCAGATTAACATGATCATCAAGAACTTGCTTCCAGCATACAATAAAAGGCTTCTGTCGTCGCCTATCAATTATACTATGCAGATTTATATGATTGTAGTACAAGAATTGAAGATGTCATTAATACTAGACAACTGGACCTAAGTGAAGCCAAGTTACAAGTGGGTCAAAGTGTGTAAAACATACACCCAAATATCAAAACATGTTAAACAAGTTCAATCAAGGGTAAACCCAAAGATTGGAACTCATTAGAGTCCAAACCAACTCAAAAATGCCACTTGAGCATTTTATCAAACACATGGAATGCAACATTACACTTAACATGTGGGCAATGCATGAACAAATGAAAAAATGCCTAAATACAAGTTCAAATTGCCACAAAGGGCCAACATAGATACATGCAAGGAAAATGGGACAAAGCCCAATCAACATTTTGAAAAATTTTTGCCCAAAATCAATAAACCCAACCCTTTTTCGAAAATCCCCAATTCAAGACAAACCTAGAAATTTTTCTGCATAATCTAAGAAAATAGTGAAAAGATTGTTAAGAAACATACCTTTGAAGAGATTTTGCAGAGATTTGAACTTGAAATTGATGGGTTTTAAGTGAAAATTAATTTGGGTTTGAGAGAGGTTTGCGTGAGGCAAAGGGAGGGAACTCAAGAGTGTTTTAAAATTCTGTCACATCAGCCCTATAAAAATGAAAACATGTGTTTTTGTCGGTTAGATACTCCGAAATTACTCGCGAAAAAAACATCTAAAGCATAAAGATTTTTGCGGGAAGCCTTTAGCCACGAAATAATTGCGAGATAGTCGCAAAAGTCTCTGTCTGAAATTTAGTGTTTTTCAGTTTTTGCCTTAACCTCTTTTCGCGGGAAAAGCTTAGTCGCGAGCTTCTCACGAAAATTCCTCTGAACAAGTTTTTGAAGAACAACACAAAAATGCATTTTGAAACAAAAACTTAAAGAACAAAAGAATAAAAACACTTTCAAAAACATATAAAATACCTTAAAATGTTTTTGGATTTGATTGGCAAGCAATTGAGCATACACATCACATTTGATCATGTACAATCACACAAATGAAATAAGTATTTGTTGAACATAAGTCTTGTGTGTTGTATATGAGTATCAAATGTGGAATAGTCCTTAGTCTAGAATGAAGCTTCAATGATCAATTCAATCAAGTCATACACAACTGGTACTAAGTCAAGTGGTCTATCTCAATTATAGAAATGAACATATATGACCCCCCACAAGAAAATGATTACACATCTTTGAAGCTTTTCATTTGGTTTCTTTACAAATCATAACGCTTGATCATTTTTGAACAATACATCTCATTTCGAAATCAGTGCTTAAAATTTTTGATATTTCAATATTGAGAATAAGCATTTGGCTTTTTGAGCACCATACATTTCAATACAAAGTTTCTTTTCCTTTTTCCTAGTCAAATACTAGTATGTGCGACGGCTTTTGTAGCTCATTATCTCTTTTCATTTTAAGATTTACATTTGTTGAGCTCTTTAAGAAAAAACATAAAAAGTGTCGAAAGATATATAGGCACAAGTCTATACATGTATCAAAACCAACAAAACTATTGACCAATCATTCATGACAAGCTTAAAGATCAATCTACAGCAGTTACATAGAGATTTTAAGATTTTTCTCACAAAGATAGATATGCATACAAAACAAGCTAAGCTCGTAAATGCACTACGCCATTAGTACAAAGGTACTAGGCCAAACTCACATGTGATATACACAACACAAGTGATCAAACTTTTTTGGAGATTTTTCAATTTTTATGGGTTTTTGAATTTTTCAACGCACTCAAAAATAGAACAAGTAAACTAAGATCAGCAAAAACAATAAGTACATAACAAAACTTGAAAAAGAAACATGCTATAAACTAGAGGCAATGACATATGAGTATTATGTATGTCATGATGCATGAACCTATGACCCTAAACATTGGAAGTATTAATGCATGGGCATATAGAGTGATCATGCATAAGTACCCTTCTTCACTCACTCTTCACGAGTATTTTGGGTGAGAGCCTTAGATGGCGGGGTATGACTAACATAACTTTCAAATCTCGGAGTGAAACTAGCAAGGCATAGTGATATGTTCTTCAACATTTCCGTAACATCTATGATGAGATGTCCTTTACTATCTCCTTTAGCTTGTTTTCCCTTTGGTCTTCTTTTTGAAATTTCTTGTCCACGTAGAGAATCAGCCTTCTTGAGTGCATGAAGCTTGAAACAATTTGGCCTTGTGTGCCCTTGTATGCCGCAATGATGGCACACATGCTTCATTTGGGACTATCTGGGCTTTTGCCCTTAATTTTTTTTTTATTTAGCAATTTGCCCCTGTTTGCAAACTATATAGAAATATGCCCCTGTTTCGATACTCGATAATCTTAAAATCGAGTTTCTATGAAATACTCGATCTATAGAAAATCGAGTTATGCCGATCAAACTTTAAAAAAAAAAAAAAAAAAAAAAATTGCATGGAACTCGAATATCAAAAAATCGAGTTCCATGAAAAAAAAAATTATAATTGAGAGCCCTATGGTGGCGTTTTTATGCCCTATAGCGACGTTTTAAAGCCCTATAGCGGCGTTTTCCTGCAAAATTTTTATAAGTGTGATCACGAATAGTGGTTCAGGGACCCTATAGCGGCGTTTTTAAGCCCTATGGTGACGTTTTAAGGCCATATAGCGGCGTTTTCATGCAAAATTTTTTTAAAAGTGTGATTTTTCCTGCAAATTTTTTTTTACAAGTGTGATGCCATTTAGGAAGCCCTATAGTGGCGTTTTTAAGCCCTATAGTGACGTTTTAAAGCCCTATAGTGGCGTTTTTAAACTCGATTTCCCTAAAATCGAGTTCTATGCTCTTTTTTTTTTTTTTTTTTTTTAAAAAAAAATTTTTTCGGGCATAACTCGATTTTCTATAGATCGAGTATTTCAATTTTTTTTTTTTTTTTTTAAAAAAAATTTTTCGGGCATAACTCGATTTTCTATAGATCGAGTATTTCATAGAAACTCGATTTTAAGATTATCGAGTATTGAAACAGGGGCATATTCCTATATAGTTTGCAAACAAGGGCAAATTGCTAAATAAAAAAAAAATTAAGGGCAAAAGCCCAGATAGTCCGCTTCATTTGAGGCCCCCTTTGATTTTTGGGTAATGACTTCCCTTTTTCCTTTGATTTTGCACCAATGGTTCTTTTTACAATAGCAGGGGTCTCAATCTCAGGCTTCACTTCATTGAGTTTCTCATCATTCTTGGCTGATACGAACCTTACTTCCTTCTTGGGTTCGCTGCTAGAACTTCCTTCTCCAGTATAGCCCAAATCGATCTTATCATGTGAAGATTTTTGAAAGGACAACACATTGTCAAGTTTCTTGGTAGAGATGCACTCAACATTGACATTAGCTTGAATAATTTCAAGTTCAAGAAACTTGATCTTAGAGTAAGGTTCAACCAACTCTCCCTTGAGTCTTTCTACATCACACTTTGCTTCCTTGTGTTGCACAAGTATACACCTATGCTTTTTTTCAACCTTTTTCATCTTTTTCACATCAAGGTTTGCAACTTTGGCGTATTTGACAAAATCTTCCAGCAGAGAATCATATGCTTCTTGAAGGTTATTCTTGCCTTCATTTTGACATATGTCTTCATCTTCCGATTCTTCAACTTCCTCATCCTCGGAAAGATTACCAAGTTCATCAACTAGTTTGCTCAAATCATCCTTTGAATCAATAAAGGAAATTGCCATAAAGGCCCTATAATTTCCTTCACTATCACATTCTTCTTCCATATCTGAATTTGAGCTTTCAGAATCGCTAAGGGTAGTGGCAAACACTTTAGCCTTCACTCTCAAATAGTTGGGACACTCCTTCTTAAGATGTCCAAGACCATTACATTCGTAGCACACAATTCCTTGAGGGGATAGAGAATCCTTCCCATCTCTCTTCTTGAACTCCTTCCTGTCACCTTTGGTGAATGAAAAATTTCCTTTGCTGAACGACTTCCCATTTTTTTTCATCTTCAAAAATTTGCGGAAGTTCTTTGAAAGGAATGCTACCTCCTTCTCCACATCATTTTCTTCGGAGGAGTCATCCATTCTCTCGGTGATGGTTTGGAGAGCATATGATTTGCTCGACTTGTGGGAAGGCAATCCAAGCTCATATGTTTGGAGAGATCCAATGAGTTCTTGGATCTTGATCTCATCCAAATCTTTACTTTCTTCTATAGTTGTGACCTTCTTACAGAAACTCTCTAGTATAGGCCTCAAAATCTTTCTCACCACCATGGCAACCTCAATCTTCTCTCTGAGATTGAGCTTAGCAATTATGATTTCACTGAGCTTGCCATAGAATGAATCAAATGACTCATCGTCACCCATCTTGAGCTCTTCAAATCTGGTGGTAAGCATCTGGAGCTTTGTGTCCTTAACTTTCTTGGTACCCTCATAGGTAGTCTCAAGCAAAAGAGGGAAGTAACTTTTGGCAATTAAGATACCATGAGAATATAATTGAATTTAAGCCTCAAATATGCTTTATTTCTTAAGCTTTGGAATCCAAGCCTCATTATGGTCCATAAACAAGTTCCCTCTAATCAGTTGAGATTGTTTAGCCCTACAAATTTTAGAACGCATAGCTTTAGTTGTGAAAAGAAGAAGAAGAAAAAAGAGGAAAAAGAAGAAAAGCCCGCTAGGTTGAAAACCTAAAAAGCTAGCCTATGCAAAAGTTAGGACATCATGAAAAGAAATAAAGAAAAGCCACAAGGAAAACGGTAAACTTACTCAAAGGTAAGGGCAAATCATGAATGAGAATGACGAAAAAATGACCATACAAGGGAAGCTGAGTCTAGCTCTAAGCTAAAGCAACCACGGTGAGGAAAAAAGTGACCAAACATGAAAGACAAGATGACTGGAGAGCATACAAGATGAGAGAAGTGAGGTGTGCATGCTCAACCAAGGACAATGATCTACTTGATTAGAGATGACCAAATTCTAAATTCATATTTGGACTAATCAATGAAAATGGTAGGTAATTCATGCAAAACCAGTTCAAAGAGAATATGCATTGATATGCAAAATCATCTCGATCCACAATCCCTTGTTTTTACCTCTTTTCTTCAACTCCAAATTTTCTTCAAAGTCCTCTTTGTATTCAAATCATGTCATGCTCTACTATCACTAAACTCTTTTTATGCTTGGAACTTTAATGGTCTAGAGTCTCTTTCAACTATCTTTGATCTTCGCCTAGAGGTGTTAGGAATTTTAGAGACCTTATGGTCATCCGAAGGCAAAAGATGCATAAAATAAAATAAATGAATGATTTTCTTGAATAAATATGTGCCCCCTTAAAAGAAAAGAATGCAATGAATTTATGGCCTAATCAACTCTTTCTTGTTAATGTTCTAAAGAGAAAATGCAATTTTTAGAAGTCCAAAAAAAGGGGGAAAGAAAATTGAAAAGAAGATGAGATGTTGAAAATGATAAAAAGAAGCAAGGAAAGAGGAAGATTCAAAAAGAAAAGAAGATGGTAGAAAGAGAGGGAGAAAAAAAAAGAAAAAGAAAAAGAGATGATGAAAAGATGAGAATGAGAAAAAAAAAATGAGAAGAGAGAGAAAATGAAAGAAAAGATAAGAAAAAAATTATGAGAAGATAAAAAATAAAAAATAAAAATAAAATAAAATAAAAAGATGAGGAAAAAATGATGTGAAGTTAAAAAAAAAAAAAAAAAAAAAAAAAAAAAAAAGAAGAGAGATATAAAAAAGGGAGAGGAAATTAAGAGAAATGATGTGACATGTTATGCCTAAAGGTCAGTCCTAATGTGTTTGGATCTAACCTAATGTGACTCATTGTGATTAGTTCAGTCCTGATGTGTTTGGACCAAACCTATTGTGACCGGTTGTGATTGGTTCTGTCTTGATGTGTTTGGACCAAACATGATATGATCCATTGTGTTGGTTCTGGCCTGATGTATTTGGACCAAACCTGACGTGACCCGTTATGCCTTGGTTCAATCCTAATGTGTGGACCAAACCTGATGTGACCCATTGTGCCTTGGTTCTATCCTGATGTGTTTGGACCAAACTAGATGCGACCCGTTGTGTTGATGTGACTTAATTGTTGTGAAAATTGAAAAGGTTAAACCAAAAAAAAAAAAATCAAAGTTCCAAAGAAGAATCCAAAACTTCAAGAAATATGCCACTTAAGAAGAAAATCAAGAATTTCAAAAATCCAAGAGAGATTTCAAAGGAAAATGATGAAAGAATTTTTTTTTTTTTTTTAAAGGATGGATTTGAATGATGAATTTCTTAAATGATGTTGATTTCCTAAATAATGAATTTTTCTGGAAAAAAAAAATTATGTCTGTCTTGAATAATGAATTCTTTGATGTGCAATGTTGAGTCTCTTGAACCTTTTAGGATAATATAACATTGTGTTGATCTGCTTATGATGATGTGCATATGTTTATGATGTTTTGTTGATGTGTTTTTGATGTTATGATGATGTGTTGATAACATGATGTGTGATGTGCGATTTTTGGGTTAGGATAGTAGCCATTCTTATTGTGTGGCCTTTTACTCTAGGTTCAGGATTGCAAACCTAGACTCTTTGATGATGTGTTGATGTGCTTATGATATGTTGTTGATGTGAGCTTTCTTTTGGCTTAGGATATTAGCCATTCTAGTTGTGTTCATAATGTGTTGTTGATGTGATTATAACATGATATGATGATGTGATGAGTTTTCTTTTTGGCTTGGGATGGTAGCCGCTTTTGTTGCCTTCCCCTTTACCAAAGGTCTAGGATAACGAACCTAAGAGAATAGGAACTCGCAGATTCTAGCTAGTGAATTTTGCACCCACACCCTATGTTTGCTTGCATGTTTATGTGTGTTGCGTTATGTGTGTGTGTGTAAATTTAAAATTTATTAATTTACAAAATAGTTTGTCTCTTCAGGCTTTTGACTACACTTACAGAGCAAGTATAGCCAAAAAAGGGGCATCTATAGACACCACAATTTGTACCTGGCTAATAAACTTTAGTCCTCGGTCCCAATGATGAGCTTGACATGTTCATAAAATATAATTGAATTTATTTTAATAGTTTGGAAGTAATCACAACTTAAAAGTCACAACTTCCATGAGATGTATACTATGTGATTTAGTCACAGCAGATATAAGTCACAAGTTCTTTGTAAATTCAGAATTTTAATTCATAGTCGGTGATGAAATTGGGCATTTCATCTGTGAAGACTATAACATATCAACTATGATGATTTGTTTTGATAATGGAAATGATGACCTCTAGTTAATATGTTGATATGTTTTAAGAGTTAAAACAAATTGAACTAAACCACTATGAGATTTATTATTCTCCTAATGACTATCAAATGAATAATAAATCTCACAACTTCTATTTACGTGAACTCTTAATCCTGAGAGAATAATGGACCTGATCATGAAGTGCAGGTTGCTTTGATATATTAGGAGTGAGATATAAAGTAACGATCAAAACAACAGTATGTTGGGTAGCCACATTTAGTGTTGATGGGACATATATTCTTAAGATGGAATTCACAATCTCTTAACGGAGATATAAAATATTCCCTTGAGATAAGTTTAATGGGTTCAGTTTTCAGAGTGTTAGGCCTAACCACTTTAGTAAGGAGTTACTAAAGTATATATTTTTGAAATTTTATTTCATAAATATATGATGAATAACTCAAAAGGATTAAATCGGTTACTCAAGGATTAAGATGTAGTATTTTTCAAAGTGGAAGTCTAATATTATGACTTTGTATTACTACAAATATTTTATGAAGGGGTTGTTTGTATTATAAAGTCTTGTGATATAATTTATTAAGAAGGCCTAGAGTGCAATTATATTTATATACTGGTATTAAATATAATTAATAGTAACTTTAGACTTGTCAAGAGTTAACAGAAAAGCCCAAGACCCATTGGAGCTAGTGTCTTATTTTTTCCCTTTTGGTCCGACTCTAAGCCACATACTGAAATGGTCCAAAAGGCTAGCCCAATTACATAATCAGTTATAAGGAGAGGAACATATAGAATTTTGTATAAGAATGAAATGGTTTGTATGTGTGTGTTGGACACTCTCTTATTCTTTGTTAAACATACACATATAAACCGATTGAGTGGCCACACTTCTTGGGCACAAGTGGAATTGGAAAGAAGATTAAAAGTTTTCTCAAGAACTTCTGATCTTTGGTTTTGAATTTTACTGCACCAAGGTAGACTCTCTTGTTCTTATATTCTGAAACTTACATAGTACATGTGATCAATTATGAATGAAGTAGATCCGTTAATTTTCTGCTGTGTATGTTTTGTATGCGATACAAACATATTTTTTCCAACAATTGGTATCAGAGCAGTCTTTAATTTGAATCTGTATAACATGTTTTGTGAGTTTTGGAATTAGAGATAATAGTTGCATGATGTTAGAATATTATACATTTAATTTTTTGCATGGTTGTTGAAATTATTGTTTGATGAAAACTGATATTGATGTTATGTTATTGTTTAAATTTGAATTTAAGTATGTTAAATTGCACTTTAAGGCTATAGCATCAATGAAATTCAATTTTGATATCAATCTCTGTCTATTAGTTTCATATGATGGTTGTTTGGTTCATGAAAAACTGTTGAAAACTGCTTAAGTGAAATTCTGGAAAATTCAAGTTTCACAAGATTCAATCAATCGAAAATTGCTTTTGATTGATCAAGTGAAACAATGACCAATCTATTTAATTCGATTAATATTTGATTGCTAGTCGGTCGATCGAATGTTCTTTTTCAATCGATCGAGAAGCGATCAAGTATCAATTGAGCTAGACAGATTGTTTTGTGACAATTTTTCTATTTTTTTGACTGATCGTGATATACATTGGATCGATCAAAAATTGAGAATTTTGAATTTTTCTAAGTGATTTCAAATGGATAAAGTGCAAGGTAGTGTGTAATTAGATTACTTATGTTTTCTAATTAAAAAACTTTATTTTAAAACATTTAGTTGGAGAGAGATACAAGGGTTGGATCACACAGCCTCCATTGTCAGTTTATAATAGTATGATTAAGCACCACGCCTTGGCGTATATACCTTGCTCCCTTTAGAGGGTGTTTAATTCATGGTACTACAGATTAAACTTCTTGATGATGGTTTATATGTGTTTTTACATTAAGAATGACCACACTACCATAGAGTTACTTAACAACTGACATAGAATTCAGGCAATAGAGTACATTAGACTAAGTTTAATGTTAACCTCCCCTCGAAGCTATGTCATTATTACTTAGAGGCTAAAGGAAATACGGCATGTTATTAGTATTTGATAAGAGTTATCGTGATAGCACTAATAATGAGAATAGTTCTCAATCAGTCATAATGCTTACAATTTACTTGCTAACAAGGAATTTTAAACACGGGATTGGGTTGTCGTTGCATATTTTATATTATGGTTTTATTAAGATTCCATACCATATGTTTATACGCTAAATTGATAATGTCCAACTTACTTATTATATTCATGTCTATTGTTTTCAGATTTGATCATGGCATCATTTAGCCTACTTGTTACTATTTTTAATCAAAAGAAATTGACTGGATTCAATTATGTTGATTGGAAAAGAAATTTGGACATTGTTCTTACTATTGAAGAGCACAAATATGTGCTTACTCAACCTAGTCCTAGCTTTCCATCATTAGATTCTCCTCTTGAAGAAAAACAATGATGTGATTGTTGGCAGAAATCTAATGAGATGGCCAAGTACTATATCCTAGCATCTATCTCAAATGTTCTACAGCATCAAATGCAGGATGTAGAACTAGCTTCAGACAATATGCTAAGTCTGAAGGAGATGTTTGGTGAGCAAGGCTATTTTGCAAGGCAATAAACTATGAGGCAAATCTATAATACCAAAATGACTGATGGCACCTCAATGAGGGAGCATTGTCTTAAGATGATCTCTAATTTGAATACATTGGAAGTTTTAGTTGCCAATATTAATGGAGAATCCCAAGTGGATATGATACTTCAGTCACTACTAGAATCATTCAAGGAATTCAAACTTAATTATAATATGAACAAAAAGATTTATTCATTGTTTGAATTAATGAATGAATTGGTAGTGGCAGAAGGCATTCTTGGTACATCCAGTGTTGATGCCAATATGGCTGAAGCTTCTACTTCTTAACCTAAGTCGAAAGGCAAGGGTAAAAAGAAGCAGAAGAAAGACTTCACCAAGCAAGATAGTAAACAAATTGTCTTAGAAGTTGCCAAAAAAGGAAAGAAAATCAAAGGGAAGTGTTTACATTATGGTGAGAAAGGACATTGGAAGAGGAATTGTCCAAAATTTAGAGCTGCCGATAATAGGGGTATAAAAAGTACATTCTTTCTTGAAATATGTTTAGTACAAAATCCCACAGATTCCTGGTGTGTGGATTCAAGTTGTACTAATTATATCTACAATTCTTAGCAAGGGTTCCAAGAGACCAGAAAGCTGAATGAAAGGGAATTGTTTCTTACTTTGGCTGATGTGAGTAGAATGCCAGTTGTAGCTATTGGAGTGTTTAATTTATGCTTTGACTGTTTGTATGAACCTAATGTTTGTAGGAATTTAATTTCTGCAACTTATTTAGGTAAACATGGATATTGTGTTATCCTAAAAGACGATGTTGTAATTAAGAAGAATAAGTGTTTATCTGTTTTGGCAATATTGTAGATGATCTCTATATTTTAACTCCTGATAAATATGAATTATATAATTCTGAATTAGATAATGACTCTCATGTAAAATCATTAAAGAGAAAGTTTCCTTCTAAGAAACAATCATCAAGTTTGTCCAAGAAACAATCATTTGGTTATGTGTACCAAATGAAATGGAAGTTCGAAGCTTTTGAAAAATTCAAAGAGTTTAGGGTTGAAGTTGAGAATCAATTAGGTAAACACATAAAGGCCATTCAATTTGATCGTAGTGGTGAATACCTTCTTAGGAATTTCAAGGATTACTTAACTCAAAATGGGATTGTATCCCAATTGACTGCACCTAGAACTCCCTAACAAAATGGTGTAGTAGAAAGAAGGAATATGACACTTTTAGAGATGGTTAGGTCCATGATGAGTTACTCAACTTTACTGATTTCTTTTTGGGGCTATGCCTTAAATACAACAATACATCTTTTGAATTTAGTTCCATCAAAATCTGTTTCCAAAACACCCATGGAATTGTGGAGTGGTTATAAGCCTAGTATAAGATACCTCCACATTTGGGGTTGTCCAACACATGTGCTAAAAAGGAAGCCTGATTAATTGGAACCAAATTCAAAAGTGTGTTTGCTTGTGGTTATCCAAAAGAAACTAGGTGTTATTTATTCTATAGTGATAGGCCACAAACGTATAGACCCCTTGTGATTAAACCAATTAATTAATTAGCCAAATTATTAATTACTCAATTTAACATGCAAACATGTGGTAGCACAAACAAATCACCAATAACCTAATTAAGCAGCAGAAAATAAATGGCACGGTGATTTGTTTACGAATAGGGAAAAACCTGACGACAAAAATCCCACTGGGTGATTTTCAGGTAACCACTTCCGAAACTCCACTATTATCACAACAAGCGGTTACAAGTAAAGGAATCCCAAGTACCTTACCAACCTACAGTTGAACCCTTACCCCAATACCCGGTTGGACTTGTTCTATAGTGACAGTTCCCCCTTTTGATGCACGGCTCCCAAGTACGTGACTAACCAATTGCGTGGATCCCAGTATGCGACTTCAATCACCAACTAGAAAGAGTTATTGGCTGCAAAGTTCTTCAGTTCATCCACGATGAAGATCAAGAAAATGCTTGGTCACAAAACCCAAAGGTGCACATACACAACAACTTCTTTAGAAGAGATGAACTAGGGAAAAACTTTGTCTCTGGTCACAATATGCTTGAACAGAGTTTGCTCAATGCTTGTGCAACTTATGAACACATTGACGGCTCTTAAAACAATCATTTTATATGTTTAGGGTTAGAAGAAAAGAAGGTCCAAAAACATATTCACGGATCCCAAGAAATCAGATCAGAAAATCTAATTTTATAAATCTCGACAGATAACAAGGTGTCGAGAAGCTATCGAGCAAGTGTCAAGCTTTAATGAATTTGCATTTCTTTAGCTTGTTTCTTGGAAATACTTGATGGCTTCAACACTTAATCTTGAAACCTTGTTTCTTGAAGTATTAAAAACATCTAGAACTACCCAATTACAAGTTGAGTGCATTTTGTCAAAGGATTAGGCAATTACATAAAAGAATGACATATGTTCTTTAACAAGTGAAACCACATATGTCCTAACATATAGTCATAAAGATAACAAAGTTTTTATTAGTACAAATGCTAAATTCTTGGAAAATGACTATATGAATAATTTTACTCCTAGAAGTAAAGTTGTTTTGGCTGAAATGAATAAACCTGTAATTGTACAACCAATGGATGAAACTAGGGATGATGTGGCTATATCGGATACACTACAAGATATTACTCATGAGATGACTAGTACACAGGAACCTTACTGTAGTGGGAGGATTGTAAGGCCACCTATAAGATTTATAGGTTTTTGGAGAAACTTATGAAGCTATCTCAAAAGAGGCTGAAACTGATCCTTACACTTATGAGGAGGCAATGTATGATATAGATACACATCATTGGGTCAAAGCTATGAAATCTGAATTATATTCAATAAATTCCAATCAAGTTTGGGATCTTGTAAAGGCACCTAAAAGAAATGCTAATGGTGAAAGAGTATACACAAAGAGAATGTATTGATTATGAAGAAACATTTTCACCAGTAGCAATACTTTAATCTATTAGAATTCTCTTATCCATTGCTGCTCATTATGATTATGAGATTTGGCAAATGGATGTCAAGACTGCATTTCTTAATGGCAATCTTAAGATGAAATCTATATGATGCAACCGGAAGGTTTCATAGCAAAGAACCAAGAGCATATGGTATGCAAGTTGAAATAATCCGTTTATGCACTTAAGCAAGCATCTAGGTCATGGAACATCAGATTTGATCAAGCAATCAAGTCATTTGATTTTGAAAAAAATCTTGATGAACCATGTGTGTACAAAAGACGTCAAGATAAAGTAGTAATGTTCCTAGTGCTTTATGTTGATGATATTCTACTGATTGGAAATGATGTAGGAGTAATGTCATCAGTAAAGGTTTAGTTGCCAAGCCAATTTGATATGAAGGACTTGGGTGAGGCTAACTTTATTCTAGGTGTTAAGGACATATTTTATGTAGTTGGCTAATCTTTTGACAAAACACACTTTACTTGTATTTGAGTAAATCTAAGTTGTGTTTAATACTTGAAGAAACATGTTATTCAAGTCTAGTATTAAAGTCATGAAGATTGGACCAAGAAACAAGTGAAGAAAAGGTGTTCAATAAAGCTGGACAGATATCTCGACACCTACGGATAGATAGCTCGATAGCTGCTGGACACCTCCTCGACACCTGGCTATCTGTCGAGCTCTTTAGCTGATTCTTATCGTAATCTCGATAGCTTCTCGATAGCTGGTCGATCGATCAAGAAAGTTTCTGTCCCCTCGACACCTTTTCGACACCTCCTCGATAGTTGCTATCTGTTGAGATTCATTAGACCTTGAGACCTACTCGACACCTTCTCGATAGCTGCTATCTGTCGAGGTTACGAAAAATCAGATTTTTTATTTTTGGGCCAGGCTTATGTATTTGTGTAGGGTTTCTTTTCTCACAACCCTAGACCTATATAAGGCTTATTTTAAAGGCCGTCACATAAGAGAATACAAGGAGAACATATGCAAAAAGGTGATTGATGTCTTATTCTCTCTAAAAGATGTTACTGCGTCTTTGTGCCTTTGGGTTTTGTAACCAAGTGCTTCTTGATCTTCATTGTTGATGAAGTGAAGAACTTTGCAGCCAACATTCTTCTTCCTTAAGTTGGTGAGTGAGTCACATACTAGGATTCGTGTAAAGGAGTTAGTCACGTACTGGGATCCGTGCAACAAAAAGGGTGGCGTTCATATATTGAAGAGTTCAGAGGTTCTGAAGCGGTAGAAGGTTTCTGCTGTGAGTTCATCTACGGGGATTGTAGAGTCTAGGGACAAAGGTTTTGTACTAGATCTGAAACTTCTCTTTACTATAGTGAATTGCTTTTCGGGAAGGTTTCCCCCCAAGTTTTTTACTGTGAAACTAGTTGGTTTCATTGGTTTTCCTGGGTCNTAATACTAAAAAAAGAATGATTGAAGTAAAGAATCCACAGAGAACCAGCAATAAAAGTCTATAAAAGACAAAATAATAATAATAATAATAATCTCAGAGGACTCTACCCAAATCAAAAGCAAGGAAGAGCATTGTTTTGTATAGAGTTACAAAATTGACCCCCACTTTCTATTCTAGTTTTGATCTCCGGTCTAATTTTCTTAAGTACGACCTTCATAGATTAATCCTTCTTCTATTTCGGTTTGACCATAAGAACGAAATATTTTGATAATGGCCTATTTCAATATACCATTTCAATATAATTATTAAAACAAATTATATATATATATATATATCTAAATCAAGTAATGCACATTCTTAATATCTTCATTACATATATAATATAAATATATAACATGTCAATTATAAGTAAAGAAATATTAATGAAGAAAATTATGTCATATGTGAATAAAGTAAACAAGAAAAACTTATTGTTAAAGGAAAATAATAATAAATTTTCCAAGGGAGACAGTTCCACCTAAATTTTCCAAGAAAAACGCATTATACACTACCTGATAGCCATATTGAAGGAACAAACTCAACAGTGTCATTTAGATGCCAATAGTCGTGCCAACGGAGACACTAGTTCCACCTAAACGTACCATGAACTTGATGACTGGCCTTGTTATTTCTCTTGATTCCAAAATCTTCCTCAAATTAAGACCAAGTGCAATCTTAGGGAATAGTAACTACCCCAATGACTCTTTCCTTTAAGAAGATTCAAGTGAACCCATGTCATATTGAGCTTGCATGAGCAAATAAATTCCAAAAAAAAATCCCATAATAGCAGCCTTATTCTACTCCTCTAATCTAAAGACAAATTGAGAAACTCTATCTTGAGATGAGTTAGAGAGAGATTTTGTAAATACATACTGAATCAGTGAGAATTTAATACACAGTAGCTGTTATATTCCATTGTGAGCGGCTGGAATTAGGGAAGATA
Organism: Quercus suber; assembly: GCF_002906115.3. Lineage (NCBI taxonomy): Eukaryota > Viridiplantae > Streptophyta > Magnoliopsida > Fagales > Fagaceae > Quercus > Quercus suber. The sequence goes on from NW_027069660.1 coordinate 953,621, forward strand.
TGATGCAGAGAAGAGTTGATTCAGAAGCTTTCCAAATCTGTTGGGGCAGATTCTATAGTAGCTTCCATATCGGTACCTTTTCCAAATCTGCTAATGTTGACTTTATTGTAGATTCCATATCTATTATGTTTTCACTCCCCCGCAAACTATGACGAGGGTCAAACACAAGGCCCAATTTGAGTCTTAAATCAAGGAATAATGCCTTGGATAGGGGCTTGGTGAAAATGTTTGCTAGTTGGTGTTTGGAAGGAACAATTTCTCAAATATAAGATTTTCAATCAATTTTCCTTAAATACTCAAACTTCAAACACATTTTGCATTAAACTCAAGGAAGTTTCAATCTTGGATGGCCAAAACAAAATCACACACAATAACGTGTACAAAGTTTAACAAAGTTTAGTAAAGAGTAACTTGTGTAGTATGTGTAACTAGCAAAAGTTTAAGATACATGTAAGGTGATATGTGAATAGAGAGCAATCACAATTTCTACATAATTCATCACATATATTTGAAAGAGACTATCACCTAAAGAGTTACATCATATAACTCTCACATATCCTAGAAAACAAGTTTGCAATCATGTAAGTTTTTTTATTTGCCTCATAATGTACACATCAATTTTATTTAATCAGAAACTTATTCAATTAGCCAAGATAATGTACACACGAATTTTATTTGATTGAATTAATTATAGTCCAATAATCACACCAATTTTAGCATTTAAACCGAGGCTACACTTTATGTTCTGTTTGTGCATGTGCTACACTTTCTCGAGCACAAACTCTTACGATATGCACTAAGATGTTCATGATTGGCTAGTAAACAGTGATGAGATGGTTATTTATGCCTTTCTCAGTAAGTTTAAGTCCGACAATCAAAGGCATGTGATTTCAAGATCAAGATCATGTGAAGATAATATGACCAACCTTGATTTCAAATCTAAGAAAAATAATATAAAACACATTTTGCTTCCCTTTTCCTCCTTTATTTATTTATTTATTTTTTTGGAAAAGAACTAATAAAAAAAACCTAGAATGAAATGCATGAATGTTATGCAATGCAAATCCTAGAAAAAAAAAAAAAAAAAAAAAAAAAAAAAAAAAAAAAAAAAAAAACAAAAAAAAAAAAAAAAAAAAGA